>NW_021604616.1:302699-338351 GCF_004785775.1 Grammomys surdaster | reverse complement strand
ATGTTGGACATATCCACCCCTCACCTTCCTTCTCAACTCCTCCAAAGAACCCCTATCACATCCGTTCTAACTTCATTTCCTCTTTTCTAATGTTTTATTTATTCTTGCATAATATTTGATTAGTTCTTTGAGTGTTTTGTAAAAGGTAGTTGGATCGTATTCATCCCAACTCCCCTACCTAACTCCTCTCAGGTTCACTCCCACATCCCTACCCCAACTTTATGTCCTCTTTGTTTTTATTTAACAATAACCAACAGAGTCCAATTTCTGCTGCACATAGACTCCTGAGTGTTTATGATAACTTGACACAATCTAGAGTCATCTAAGAGGAAAGAACTCCAACTGAGAAAATGTGCTCATATGATCAGGCTCTAGGCAAGGGCATTTTTTCAGTGATTGACAGCAGAGGGTCCAGACCATTGTGGGTGGTGCCATCCCTGGGCTGGTGGTCCTGGGTGCTATAAGAAAGCAGGCTGAGCAAGCCATGTGGAGCCTCTGAGTAAGCATCATTCCTCCATTGCTTCTGCTTCAGCTTCTGTCTACAGGTTCCCACCACGATGTTTTTGATGATGAACTGTGATATGGAAAACTACATGAGATAACCCTTTCTACTCTGTTACTCATGGTATTTCATCATAGCAATAGAAAACATAACTAAGACAGACATGGTTTACTGTAGTGTGGTCAGCTTACTAAGGACCACATTGTGAAAGAAAGAAAGGAAGAAAGAAAGAAAGAAAGAAAGACAGAAAGAGAGAGAGAGAGAGAGAGAGAGAAAGAAAGAAAGAGGAAGAAGAGTAGAGAAGGAGAGGAGAGAAGAGAAGAGAAGAGAAGAGGAGTCTCCTCTCAGAAGCCACCAACTGTCCATCAGTAGCTTCCCAGTTAGCGTTTGGGGCCCACGATCCTCTTCTCCTACAGCAAGAAGTTGAATGGCTTGGTCCTATATGGACAACCACAGACACTGTGAGTTCATGAATTCATCAATCCTGTAGTATCCAGTAGACAATCTTTCTCTCTGGTCCTACCTGACCTCTGGCTTGTAAAGATTTCTGCAATGGTCCCTGAGCTGTGAGGAGATTTGACATATGTTTGTATCTGAACACCACTGTCACTCATTTCCTACACTATGTCCACAGTATGTGACAATATTAAGCCAGACCTTATATGAATCACCTTTATAGAGCTGTGATAGTGTGTTTCATAAGACATTAACCTCCCTAGACAGATTAGAAAACAACCTCTGTGCCAAATCCCAGTTGTATTCATAAGCTACTGCATATAAACACACACACACACACACACACACACACACACATACAGAGAGAGAGAGAGAGAGAGAGAGAGACAGACAGAGAGAGACAGAGAGAGACAGAGAGAGACAGAGACAGAGACAGAGAGACAGAGACACGCATACACAAACATGTCTTCAAATACACATAGTATAATTAGCACCCAAATATGGAGGTCAGCCAATTAGCTGACACAGATAAGCAGGGCTGGACAGCTTTGCATTGGTGGGGCTTGGTGACAAAGTAAACTCTGGATTCAACTTAGCACCTCATATGCTGTAAGGACACCACCTATCTAAGAGTAGTCAAAGCATTAGAGACAAACTAATTAGGACAAGCAGAACTGACATCTCTATAGAAACTGCAACCTTCCATCAGCCAAGTAAGTTCTATGGCAAAGTTCAAAATCAACTGCCTGAGAAAGTCTTTCATAGTTAGAGGTGGGTGATAATAAATATTTACTATATATAAACATAAGCTGCCAGTTATCTCTGTGTCAAGTGAATTTATTACTAACCATAATTAATATAATGAGCTATTCATCTACTACAATATTTGAAAAAGTGCTGATTATGATCTATTTTCAAGGAGAAACAATGTAAAAATACATTACTTACTACAATAAATTTAGTATTGTTGATGGTTTTTCTGGAAGTGCTTCTCTGAACAACCCTTCTCTCCCATAGTTTTAGAAATAAAAATGTTGAATCATCTTTTAAACTATAATGATTGGGTTTGTGCCTGTCCATGCATCCACATACTGTTGACACCTAACTAGACTTATAAAACATAAGATGAACTAGGAAGAAATGAACAGTGCTGATCTCATAGTATGTTTCTATGAAGTCACTGGAAGCTAGGATATATGTTACTATTTCCTTAATGAATATACTTTGCTATGCATATTTCCAACTGAGATTGTATAGGCCAGTGAAATTTTCAGTCATCTGAAAATTTGCAAAGAGTAAATGCATTGCTGACACTCTACAATTTATACATAGCTGGAGTTTTTAAAAAATTATGTCAATTTCAGAGATTTAATTTATATTAGAGCACTGTATGGTTATTCATTGCATTTAATTTAATTATTTGCATCCAAGAAAAAGATTGTCTCTTGACATTTTGATCTCTAACTTGTTTTTACACAGTGAAAAACATCTTGCACACTGTGTAAATGAGCATATAAGGGAAAATAGGAAAAGGCAATTAACAACAGAAACACCTACATTTTCACTCTGGGTCCCAGAGAAAGAGCTGATGAATGGTTCATTTGTTTGCAATGGTGAGCTGTTATTTCTGGTCTGTTTATTTTATCAGAACCTCTATACTTTTGTTATTTTAACTGAATATTCTCAATATTTATAACACCAAAAATTTCAGCAGAAATGTACAGGAATGTAAAATTCCACACACTTTTTCTGGACTATGAATAGACTTCTTTTTAAACTACACTGATGAATATTTTTGGGAACAGAGGCATGTTTGTACTTGAGTGTGTGCATGTGCGTGTGCATGTGCGTGTGTGTCAGATGTATGTGTACATGTTGATGTGTGCATTGTATCTACTTGTGTAAATATCAAAAACTTGTTTGTGGTTGACATGTTTTATGCTTGAATTATCTGAAGTGTTCTCTGTTCCAAGGGAACTTGTATTCCCAGCTCCCTTGCTCTGCATGATCTCTCTCTCTCTCTCTCTCTCTCTCTCTCTCTCTCTCTCTCTCTCTCTCTCTCTCTCTCTCTCTGTGTGTGTGTGTGTGTGTGTTCTGCATTTGAGATTTGAGAAATACTTTGGGAGAAACAGAAACATAGAATTTGATTTTGCCTCAGTTCTTGTCTTCATTTCTTCTGAAATTTTCACTAATGCAGCAACTTCCACATAAGGAGAAAGAATCAGGGGCAAAGCAGAAAAGTGTGAACCTAAAGATTTTCTCAAATCTGATATTTGAACAACTCCCAAGTACCCAAGACTTATTACTTGGCTCTGAGATTTTCAATGTCATCAGCCTATCTTCTTGCCACCATTAGCATTCCCTCTGCATGTTTACATTTTACATTTTGTCATAGAAACCTTTTTATTAAGATGACTCTTGGGAAGTTTTGAGTTTAGCTAGGTTGAACATTATACTCCTAATGTCCCAGAGGTACAAGTCAAATTTTCATTTTCAGGTACCAGTACAAAATAGAGACATGGAAAACTCTACTCCACAATTAGACCAAAAATAATGTGTATTTGTAAGGCCTGAGAAACCTCATTCAATGACATGGTGTCCATGCATGTTAGCAGGAGTTTTGGATTCTGTGGGCTATGATTGCTATGAAGTTGTAGGAAACAGAATCTGACCTCATACAATTCCCCATAAGTATAATTTTGATTTATTTTAAAAGAGAGTAGAAAAATCAGATAAAAACAAGCCATTAAACTGTCCATTCACTTTCTCATCTTGTCTGAGGAATACAAGTTTATTGATATAGATATGTATGTTTGAGTGTAGTATGTTTGCAGGACGAATTTACTGAGACCTGGGCTCCATTTCTTCCTTCCTTCCTTCCTTCCTTCCTTCCTTCCTTCCTTCCTTTCTTCCTTCCTTCCTTCTTCCCTCCCTCCTTCCCTCCCTCCCTCCCTCTCTCTCCCCCCCCTCTCTTTTTCTTTCTTTGTTTTTTACTTTTTGCAGTGTGTTTATGCTTTAAAAGTACTATTTGTTTTATTTTTCTGAAATAATTTATATATGTACTTCACATCCCGATAGCAGCTTTGCCTCCCTCCTTTCTTCCCAGTCTCACTCACCCTCTTCCCTCCCTTCCTCCATGTCCCTTCCCTTTCTCTTCAGAGAAGGGAAGGCCTCTCATGGACATCAACCCTCCTTGGCATAACAAGTAGGACTAGGTGGATCTTCTCTTACTGGGTCTAGACAAGGAAGCCCAGTTAGGGGAAAGAGACCCAAAGTCAGGGAGCAGAATCAGAGACAGCCCTTGCTCCTGCTGCTAGGGGACCCACATGAAGACCAAGCTACGGGTCTGTTGTGTAGAGACCTAGGTTCATCCCATACATGCTCTCTGGTTGGTAGTTCAGTCTCTACCAACTAGACTCTGCTTGAACTCCTATGGGCCCAGGTTAGTTGATTCTGTGGGTTTTCTTGTGGTGTCCTTGACCCATTCGGCTTCCTCAATCCTTCCTCCCCACTCTTCCACAAGATTCCAAGAGCTTTGCAGATGGGTCTCTGAATCTGTTTCTATCAGCTGTTGGGTGAAGCCTCTCAGATTGCAGTTATGCTAGGCACTTGTCTACAAGTATAGCAGAATAATGGCAGGGGTTGGCTCTCTCTTGTGATGTGGGTCTTAAGTGTGGCCAGTCATTGATTGGGCCATTCCCTCAATTTCTATTCCATCTTTATTCCTGCACATCTTGTAAGCAAGCTTCCTATCCCCAATTGCTAGGACTCTTAGCTAGGGTCATCCTCATACATTCCTGGGAGTTTTTGTTGTCCTAGGTTTCTAGCTGTCCTGGAAGTGCCCCCACCTCTGATTCCATTTCTCTCCCCATCCTCTTCCCCAGACTTGATCCCTCTCATTCCCCTCTTAATCCCATCTCCCACCTAGTTCTCTCCCTCCATCCACCTCCAATGTCTATCTTATGTCCCCTTCTGAGTGAGATTTAAGTGATCCCCTTGGGCCCTCCTTGTTACTTAGCTTCTCTGTGTTTGTGGACTGTAGCATGATTATCCTGTACTGTATGGCTAGTGTTCACTTATAAGTGAGTATGTTCATGTTTGTCTTTCTGGGTCTGGGTTACTGCATTCGGGATGATCTTTTCTAGTTCTATCCATTTGCCTGCAAATTTCATGATGTCATTGTTTTTAATAGCTGAGTAATATTTTATTGTGTAAGTCATGCCTTATTTGGTGACTCATAGAAAAATTCACTTTTTAAATACCCTTTAGATGCTGTTAGAACTAGGCAGCTAATTAGATATTTGACTGTGCTGCTGGATGCCATATTCTGTATTCTATGCATTGAAGTGAGATGTGAGATTAGATAGTAACACCTGCCTTGGTGTTACTATCTAATATGAGGCAAACCTAGCAGGAGGTAGCAAGAGACTCTGTTGAATGTAGAGAATGAATAAGCACCAGTATGAGCCAGTGAGTGAACACCGAAATCAGTGGTAGCTTTGAGAGCATCCTTTTTGGCTTCCTCCATAAAGATTTTCTCATGCTGTCTCTATTCCCTAACTATTGTACATTATTTTAAAGCCCAACTTGTAGTAGGTTGCACTAAGGGAAATACCTTATTTACCAAAGCTATTTTCCCTCAATCCAACTTTTTATATGATCATACTCAATTTTAGTCCTAATATTCAAAAAGGAAAATTTCCATCCTGGACACCCTGCAGGTATTTCAACTGCTACTTCTAGTTCAACACAAACTGTGAAAGACTTTTCATCTAAGAGAAGCTGCAAAATTCTTCCATTTCTTTTTATAACTTGTCATATATAAACATAACTAATGATTTAAAACATAATTGGAGAAAGGGAACTATCTTCAGTGAATAGTACTAAACACTGGATATTCACATGTAGAAATATTAAATTAGACAATATGAAATATTAAATTTCACAATTTGAAAATAAAACTCAAGGTATATTAAGGACTTAAATGTAAGACTTGAAACAATGAAACCACTAAAACAAAATGTGGGAAACGGTCCCGTAACATTAGCCTTGGCAATGACTTTTATGAAAAGGATCCCAAAATCATAGGCAACAAAATCAAAACTGGAAAAGTGGGATTACAGCAAATTACACAGTTTTTGTACAACAAATTAAATAATCAATCGAATGAAGAGATCGTTTTCAAAATGAGAAAAATATTGCAAGTTGTTGATGTCCACGATATACAGAGAATCAAAGCAAACAAAAACAAGCAAATAAAAAGCCTGTGGAGTTAATCAATGTCTGGCTAAAAATGAGTTAAAAATCTGAATAGACATTTTTTTTCTAGTCATATCTTTTAATATTTTTTCAGTAGATATGTCTGTGTGAACACAGATAAATATACAAAAATTTTTCAGCCACTTACAATATGACTTACATGTGTAAATTACTATATATTACATATTACAAACATTACACATTACATATTACATATATATTATATATCATATATCATATATTGTATATCATATATTGTATATCATATATTATATATAGTAGGATATAGTCAACAACTGTGAAAATGGGTGATCTATATATGTTACAGATTGAAACTTAAACTCAGCTCAAAATCACAGACAGAAGACAAAAACATAGAATAGATATTTTAAAAACACGTATGAGTTTTCTAAACACATTCCTCTGTCGACCTAGACTAATGCAAAGGTTCATTTATTTATTTCATTTTCACATTTTATTATCTATTTGAAAATTTCAAGTTTTTTCAATATTGTTTGATCCTATTGACTGCCCGACTCTTCCCAGATCTGCCCTATTTCCTATCTATTCCTAATTTTTGAAACAGTTCAAAACCAGTTCTTGCTGCTCAAATATTCTCAGATGTATGATCATACATAATCCACTTGGACCATAATCCACTCGCCACAAGATCAACTTTTATTAGAGAAAAACAATTCTTCTTTCCCATAACATTTTCCCTAACATTTGCCAGTAACTCCATAACTAAGGGTGGGATTCTGTGTTCATCTTCTTCATGCTGAGATTTAGTTGAACAGACATTTTTCAAAGGAAAAGACTCAGATGGCTAGAATCACAAAAACAAAAGAAAACAAAAAAACACCTCAGTACTGCTCCAGGCAGGAAAAACCTAACTAAAGCCACAGTGAAATATCATCTCCCCCTTGTTAGAATGGCTATAATCAGAAAAGACCCAAAGTAACAAACTCTGGTGAGAAACCAGAGGTCCAGAAACCTGAGATCCAGAAACCCATGCACAGCTGGGGGGACAGAAAGCAGGACAGCTAGGAGGGAAAGCAGTATGGAGGGCCTCAAGAAATTTTGATGAGAACCACCAAAATGACCCAGACATTCCTGGTACTGGGAAAACTGCTATGAATAAACTATTTGTATTTTAAGATGATTTACCAGAGAGACACTAGCACCATCAAGTTTCCCAGTCAAACAACATCTCAGAGACATCTTTTTAAATCTTAATTTAATTTAATTTAATTTTTTTTTACATATTCATTGTACATCCTGCTCACTGCCTAAGTCCCAGTCACCTCCTTTCCACAGTCTTTTCCCCCCAACCCCCCTCCTCCTCTCCTCTGAGTGGGTGGGAGGAACTGTGTATCATGCCCCCCTGGGCACTTCAAGTCTCGCAAGGCTGGCCTCATCCTCTCCCACTGAGGCAAGACAAGGCAGCAAAAGCTAGAGGAACATAGCCCACAGACAGGCAATAGCTTTTGGGATAGTCTCCACTCCAGTTTTTCAGAACTCACAGGAAGATCAAGCTGCACATCTACATATGTGCAGGGGGCCTACGTCCAGGCTATGTATGTACTTTGGTTGGTGGTTCAGACTCTGAGAGCCCCAAGGGTCCAGGTTAGTTGACTCTGTTGGACTTCCTGTGGGAGTCCCTATCCCCTTCTGGGCCCCATAATTCTTCCTCCTATTCTTCCATAAGAATATCCAAGCTCCATCCACTGTTTGGCTGTGAGAGTCTACATCTGTCCAAGCCAGTTGCTGGGTGGAACCTCTCAGAGGACAAAAATGCTAGAATTCTGTCTATAACATGGTATCCTGATAACGACAAGGATTGGTGCTTGCCCGTGAGATAGGTCTTAAACTGGACCAGTTATTAGTTGTCCATTCCCTCAGTTTTTGCTCTATCTCCTGTCTCTGAATTACTTGTAAACAGGGTAAATTTCGGGTTGAAACTTTTGTAGGTGAGTTGGTGTCCCTATAGCTCCACTGAAGTTCCTGCCTGGCTACAGAAGATGGCCTCTTTAGGATCCATATCTCCAATGCTAAGTCACAGCTAAGGTCACCTCTACTGATTTTTGAGTGCCTCCCTTATCCCAGGCCTCTGTCATATCCTGTCCTGGAGATGACTCCTCCCACCTACACCCATCAGTTGTAGATTTCTATTAATTCATGTGACCATCTGGCCATCTCTTCTGTCCCTCACCACACCTGATCCTGAACCCCCCTATTTCCCTCTCCATCTCCTCTCCCACCCACTGTCCTTTCTCCATCTGCCTCTTATGACTGTTTTATTCCCCCTTCAAAGTAAGAGTCAAGCATCCTCATTATGTCTGCTACACTCGTGTGTGTGTGTGTGTGTGTGTGTGTGTGTGTGTGTGTGTATTACAAGGCACAGGAAGAACCCCAAGACATGGTTGTTGTAAGAGGTCCCTTGCTTGTCATTCTGTCTTATAAAATCTATGAGACAACTCTTTTGCTTTTATTCCTTTTTGTTCTTGAACAACATCAGCTTAAAGGATGTTTCTTGTGGCCTTCAAGCCCCTGTTAAGCAGTACTCCTCTAGCAGAGCCCTTGTGAACACAGCAGGCCAGATAGACTTCACTTAAGATGACTTGCTTTATACTGAGCATAAGTAGAGAGTCATCATTTTATAGCAGTTCAGCAATCAAGCAGTAAAGGCCATGGGGTTGGACTCAAATCATCTCTTTAAAAGGAGCACGTCATAACGAGAAGAAGGAGTTCAAACAAAATTGTCAGTTTAAAATGAGAAGATGAAGTAGATGTTCCCGAAAAGATTAGAGGGCAAGTTAATAGTTAACAGCTGAAGACTGCAGCAACAGATGATTGAAAATGAAAATGTAGCAAGAATATCGAGGGTCTTAGAAATGTGGAAATAGTCCTACTCATCTATAACACTCCTGGGCATATACCCAAAAGATGAACCACCATCCCACAAAGACATGTGCTCAATGATGTTCATAGCAGCTTTATTTGTAATAGCCAGAATCTGGAAACAACCCAGATGAAGGTCTCAAAATATTATCAAAATTACAAGGACGAATGGAAATCTATAGACTATGGCACCCAAGGATCAGGAATACACCATATTCTTTAAGAACCTGTGCCTGTACCATGGGCATCTTATGGGTAATAAAACATGATATGATATGCTTCAAAAATAAAATCCTATTAAACTTGCTACTTGTTCACATGGAGTCAGCCAAGCTACAGGAAGAGAAAGATATTAGAAGATTCCTCTCTCTGGTTGGAAACTGAACTACTATTTCTAAATGGTGCAGGGATGTAAGACTTCTTAAGAAAAAGAAAACATTTACTGAAGGGAATTAAATTAAAGCTGTACTATATGAAATGTGTGCAGCAGCTCAGAGGCAGGAGATATAACGCTAAATGCTTATACTCCGATAGTGAAAACAAGCTGAACCTTAATAGAAAAAGAAGAAAACTGTAAATTCAAAGCAACTAATAATGGTAAGCACTGAAATCAGTAAGATGTAAAAGAGAAAAGCAACGAGTCAGAAGGCTGATTCTTGGAAATGCTCAATAAAGTGAGTAACAATGAAGTTGACAGATTTGTATGGCAAGACCAAGAGACTACACAGATTACTGATCCTTGAAATGAATCAGATTTACCCACAGTCAAAGATTCAAAATGAAATATTATAAACATGCCAATATTCAACAGTGCGGTAGCTTCGAAGTAATACGTTAATCTATACCAGGATATATACAGGACGGAATAGATGACTGATTTTAAAAGCAGTAACAACTGAATTCATAGTTTATAAATTGTTTAGGCAAATATGAAATAAATTACCATCATGTATGCATACTCTTTTTCAGTTAATTTTATGAAGCCAACACTATCCAGATACTGTAGGGTGGGTATGGAGAGGACAGCATGAAAGAGAGGAAATGCAGACAAACATCTCTCATGAATATAGATGTAAATCTCCTTTAGAAAGTACTAACAAATAGAATTCAGTAAGACATAAAAGGAACTATGCACCATGACTAGACAGGGTCTAATTCAGGGATGCAATTCTAATTCAATATTAGAAAGCCCATCAAGACAATCTGTCACATGAACGGCCTGCAAAAGAGCAGTCACATGACATCACTCGAGGCAGAAATGGCAGATGCCAAAAACTTAACATCCATATACAATCAAATCTGTCATAAATCTAGGACTGGGCAGGATCCTCCTCACTTTAAGCAGCACCCCAGCTAACATTGTGCATAGTGCCAGAAGGCTGAATTCTGTCCATTAACATCAGACACATGCTAGGTCTATGTGCTCTCACAAGTCTTATTCCAATAATGCTCAAAGTCCTTGTTAGTACAATATGAAAAGAAATGGAAAGAAAAGCCATATAGATCTTAAGGAAAAATAAGATTATATTTGTACATGACAGGATTGCCAATATGAAATATCATAGTGAATAAGGCAGGTGTGGTTGTATGTGCCTGTAATTGTAGCACCCAAGAATCTCAGGAAGGGGGAGTATGAGTCCTAGCCTATCTTCAGCTATATACACAAACAGTTTAAAGCTAATCTGGATTCTGTAATGCAACCCTGTCTTTAGGACATGTAATTACTGCTGAGCTTTAGTCAAATGATACTGAATGTTCAGTTGAAAGTATTTCATAAGTTCTTAACATATTAAGAGATGGATGGCATTTCCTTTCAGTAGCAAAAGATGTTGTATACACAGTAAACATTGGCACTAATGAGAAAAGATTCTGTGGAAGGAAAGTTGACACCAAACATAAAAATATAAAAGCTCTTGTCCTGGGAATATTACCGAGTTAATAAAGTTAACATGCTGCATACATGCGAGTTGAGAGCAGAGCCCCAAAATTTATATAAAGAACTAGGCTTTATGACATATGCCTAAAACTCGGCCCTGATGAGGAATTAACAGGAACTGTGAAGTTCATGGGTCATTCAGTCTAGACAAATTCACGAGGTTCAGTGAGAGACTCTGCCCCTCAAAAGAAAGTCAGAGAGCAAACAGTTGAGGAAGACATGAGGCAACCATCTGAAGTCTCCACAAACACAAACATATGTCTGTACTAAAAACACACCACAGGGGAAGACACATGACAACCATCTGGAGCCTCCACAAACACAGACACCTACATATACATGTCTGTACTAAGAACATACACCCCAGGCACATGATAAAAAAACACATAAAATTCATCAATATCTGTGACTTCCATATCCTTTGACACAGTTGTGCCTATTATAGAAATTGAGGCAGCTGAAACTGCACACAAAGATAAACAAGTGTGTTCACAACATTCATAATAATGTATAACTAGAAATAATGATGGAATTCTGGTAGCCTTAAGTCACTTAAATAATTCATGTTCCAATAAACAAACCTGATGGATATTCACAATCTTTCATTGAATAAGAAAAACAGTTTATAAAGTGTTATATACAGTGTGTGTACTATGTCCTAATTTCAGCGTTATATCAGGAAATAAAACATGTATCAATGCTTTACAGACTGTGATGTAAGTTAGACAACAGAAGAGACAGCTCATGAGGAGGATTTGCCTTTCCCGCTTATTACACACACCTCTCCATTATACCACAGTGAAGTTTCAACAACCAATCCATGGTTGTAGTTTTCTAATGAAAATTAAAAAGCACTGGGGCAGATAAATTGCATTTATCATAAAGAACACAGAAAAGTGTTTGTCAAAGATTCAGATTGTTAAAATATTTTTTCAGTGAATTTCCTTTTACTAATATCTGTTAGACCTGTAGCTATGGGGACAATTGTAGAAGTAAATGTAATACCTCCTGGTCAAAGATTTATAATACCTCAATTTGCTTTCATAGCATGCACAAATATATCTTGACATAAATCATTTATTCCTTAGTTAATCAGATGTCAAAAACAGAAAACTTGGCTCCAGAGTCTTGCTTTAGGAAAACTCAACCATGATTCTTCATTCTTGTATATCTAAGCACACCAGAGCACACTGGGCCTTAGGGATTCCAAGTGTGGCCAATATAATTGGTATGGATGTGCTTGGGATTCTCTTTGTCAGTGTGGTCTGAGAGCTTGGATGGTTCATTTTGAAGGATGCTCTTGGGGAAATCCTCTATCCTATTGTTTGTATCTAACAATTATAAATTTGATTTGTATTTTATGATAGCAGTTGGTACCAGAAACTGAAGGCAAAATACCTCAAATGCTGCTATTGTGACTACAGAGTGATTGTTATGGCTTTGAAGACCCTGGGGTAATGATGCCCCGAATGTTCACTGTAGTACTAAAAGGTCTCTTGGACTGTTTATGGATAAGACTATTGATAAATCTCTCAATCTTAAAGCCAGGATTCAGTGGCAGCCAAATTACAGAATTAGGTTTACATTCAAAGAAAGGCAGAGATTGAAGAGTTTCTTTTTTCAATTCTCATTTTAGGGATGGCAAAAATAAGAATGAAAAGCTCAAAAAATATATTTGAATCCAAGAATTTAGATTCAAGTTGTGTGTATGCACAGGGCTCAGCAAATTCATACCAACAGCACATTCTGGTGGCCCACACTGCCATCTCAACCATCATGACTTACTATGCAGTAATCTCTTCAACAACATTTGGATGGTGCTATACAAGCTTCTGCTACATCTGCTTCATGAAGAGAGAAAGGAACAAACCATGGGTTGCAAGCTGTCCCTTCAATATGTAGCTCAGGATGAAAATGGACAGGAGTTACTATGAACTCTTTATGAGAGGTAAGAAGAGGCCTCTCTTGGGGCAGCACAACTAATATCTCTTTGTTTAGAAAAGAATGATCTGTGTCACAAATCCATGAAGTGACAGATAGTTAGGCAAGAGATAGATGGAAAGATTAAGGGCCAGAAGTTCTGAGATCATGGGATGTGGATGGAAAAATGGGATGAAGATGTTTGTATTTCATGTCAGTGTCTAAGGGAGAGCATCAACTCTGGGACAGTCACTAAACAAGAAGTCATTTAGAGTAGACAAGTTGAGCAGTCAGTTTCAGCCATCCTCTGACATCAGATACTCCAGTGTTTGAATGGGCACATGAACAGAGTGACCATGTGTGAGGATGGAGGGTTTGCAGGGCCCAACCACACAAGCTTCCATTGACTGAGGCTGGTATAATTTCTATTACTGTCACACACCCAGGATAGCAACAGACACTCACACTAAATTCCAAATACAGTACCATTCCTTCAAGACATCAACCAGCCACCTGGTAGCAAACTGAGCACATTGGTCTCCCTCCACCCTGTAAGAAGCAGCGATTGATTTTTAATTAAATTTGAATTGGCAAATATCCCAAACATGGATTTACTTTTCCTGACCCGAGAACCTCAGATTGTACCATCATCCGTGGAATTAAAAATACCCCATGCCACCAGCATAGGAGTCATAGAATTGGATCAGAATAAGGCAAAAAGTTCAGGGGACATTCCAGAACCCTAGATACCTACCCCCATGACATTGTCCATATCCTTTCACCATGGGAGGATGCTACTGACATCTAGTGGCTAGATGCCAGGGTTTTGACTAAGCATCTTAAAACACTGAGCCTTTTCTAATAAAAATAGCGCCAAACATCAGTATCTCACTGTTTTAAAACTGTAAACTCAAGGGAGCAAATATGGAGACAAAGTGAGGGACAGAAACTGAAGGAGGGGCCGTCTGAAGACCACTCCACCTGAGTATCTATCCCATGTGCAATCACCAAAGGTAGATGCTGATGTGGAAGTCAGGAAGTGCATGCTGATAAGAGCCTGATATGGATATCTCCTCAGAGGTCTTCAAGAGTCTGACATACTCAGAGGCAGATGCTCACAACTAGCCATTGAACTGATCATGGGGTTCTCAATAGAGGAGTTAGAGTGAAGACTGAAGGAGAACTGAAAGGATTTGGGGCACCATGAGGAGAGCAACAATACCAACCAACCACAGCTCCCAGGGTCTAAACCACCAGCCTGGGAGCACTTAGGGGGGGGATCCAGGGCTTCAGCTGAATATGTAAAAGTGGAGGGCCCTGCTGGGCATAGGTGGAAGAAGAGAACCTTGACCTCATGAAGGCTGGATGCCCCAGGGGGTGGGAATTTTGAGGGTGGGGAGGTAGTAGTGGGGGTGTAGATAGAGGTTACATCCACAGAGAAGAAGGAGGAGGGGTGAGGGGATTGGGGGTTCCGGGGTGGGTGGGGGATGGGGTAAGGGGACAACATAGGAAATGTAAATAAAACATCCAATAAAAAAAAGAAAAAAAAAGTTAAAAAAAAATAAAGATAAAAAAAAGTAAAAATTAAAATTGTTAAAACAAAAAAAAAAAAAACTGTAAACTATAAGGAATCTCTTCGCTGCTTTCTACAAATTCACAGTAATTCTCATTTACACAAACAATTCCCAAGGGTTTCCTATTCTCCAAAACCTTGTCAACATTTGTCTCTTGACTTTTGGATAATGTCTGTCATAATAGTTGTCAGATAAGATGCCATTATGGTTTCAATTTGCAATTCCCCTATGATTAGTGATCATGAACAGTTTCTCACCCCCTCTGTTTGCCATTTGTACATACCTCTTCAAAAACGTTCATTATGGTCCTTTACTTACTTAAAGCATATTATTTGTTTGGAGATATTTTTATATTAGTTATAGAGTTCATAAACATTTTCTTTCATGTAATAGGTTGCTTCTTCATCCAGTTGACAATTTCCTTTGCTGTATAAAAGACTCACTTCATAGAAATAGGGCCCTTGATCCTATGGCACCCTACAATAAACTCAAATAGTTAACAGCTAATGAAGGCATAGGAGAAACATAAGCTTGAGAATGCTGCTAGGTATGCTACTTTCCTTGTGGCTGTCACTAAATGCCTGACAAGAAGCAAGTTTGAGGAGGAATTGTTTTGGGCTCAGTTTTATGATGGGGAAGGTATGGTACCTGGGGCTCTGTCCATGGTGGTGAGAACATGCCAGTGGATCAAATAACAAGATCTTAGGTTGGTTTGAAGATACTGTTCCACTTCTCATTTTCTTCATGTCTATTAAGAGGCCTATCTTCTTTCTCATTGCTGGTAATAATTGATATGCCTTCTTCCTCTTGGTTCACCTGTGTTCTCCCTGATTTAGTTTCCACAGCTTAATATAATGTGCTTGGTATTCCCTCTGGACATTGTTTATATTTGATTGGAGTCTTTTAATGGTGAGCAGACAGAGCTCTGACATGTTCAAGTTATATTTCTCTAAGTATTTTTTCTACTTATACCCTCTTCTTTTTCTAACACCTCTGTTGCACACAAATGCCAGCTCACTTGCTATTTATTTTTCAATAGTGCACTCTCATAGAATTTTAGTTTTCTTTTTTTATTAGTAATATCAAAGTACACACGAGTGGGTTTCCTCATAATATTTTAAACATTTATATGTTGTTTTTAATCTGTTTTGTAAGTTTGATGACAAATGTACACACAAATGAATGAATAAATGAGTGAATAAACAAATTTATGCAATAATAAGAAAAGTGAAATATTTTCTGGAAGAATTCATATGAAAGGCTTTCATGGGAACAGGAATATTTAAAGCAGGCTTGAAACTTGGAATGAATAATCAAGAATTCTAGGCAGGGCTTTGCCTCGATACAGTGTAAGGTAGTGATAAGCAGAGTGAAAAGAAGACTTGCACACTGTGGATTCCCTGGAGGAGCAGAGTCAATGTGGAGAAACATGAGCTTGGTTCTCTAGATGTCACAGATTTCTGAAGAGAGAACAAACATTGTACGGTTTTTGGAAGATGGCTCCAGTTGCCATTAAGATTAGAAGAATTCTAGGGTTGGGTGCTACTCATAATGACATGATTGGAAAGTTAAGAGCTTTATTGGTGGAGTGTGAATCAGTGAGGACCAGAAAGAGGGGACAAAGGGAAGGAAGAGGTCTGAATGCCATTGTGCTGCATTGCTTAGTATGCTTACACCAGTGCTGTGTACTAGAAAATCTAGCATCTTAGTATAGTTTTGGGTACCATATAAATGTGGCCTTTAACTAGAACACTTTACACCCAAAACATAAACTATTTTATATTACTGAGTGCTGACTCAACATGAGGATGTTTGTCACCAAAACCAAAAGAGAAAAGTTGGCAATATAAATTTCTGGAATGGGGTTCTCTTCTTTTTTCCTTTATTTCTGCTGCACAATAGGCAATTGTGATTCAGGTGTATTTGTTTATTCTGGTAGAAAATTTCATAAAAACAAAAGTGCCATTATAAAGATCTAGACAAAAATCAACCCCACCTACTCTCCCATGTGACTATAAGGGGTCACACATAGGGACTACCAATCAGTCCTCCTTTGTCTCCTTCCAGAAAGGAATCTTGGAGATTGTAATACTTCTCCATGTTCTAAAACACCATTTGTCCAGGCAAGAAGTGTTGGGTTTCAAGTAAGGGATAGTGGATCGTAGATGTTTCTTATGTAGCCACTCAGACAATCATTTCCTAGAGCAATTGTCAGTGTGTCTTTCTCCCATTGGCTTCTGGTTTCATCACTTGTCTCCCTGCTTTTGTTATACAACATGGTGAGAGAGGGTGAATTATCTTCCTGATTCTCAAAATAACTATGTATTTCGGCAAAATTTATAACGTTGGATTCTACTTTTAGCCAGGAAATGCAAACAAAGCTCAGAGACTGTTTGTTCCTTGACCCCAAATTCATTCCATGTTGCTATAGCATCACCGCTGAGAAAATGGGCGGCCCATTTTCCTCCCCATGGACACACTCAATGGGCTTTTGTCAGCTCTTGAATTATAGCATTAAAATTTAAACACTAGAGATTTAATGGAGGATTATTATGATACCCTAGTGGATTCTTTCTGTTGCCATTAGCAACCACAGCAAGGATGAGAAACATAGTTGTAAAAGCTGCTGTTTAAAAATATATGTAGACAGAAAAGAAAGAAGAAAGAAAGAAAAGAAGAGAAAGAAAAGAAAAAAAGTAAGTACATTAAATAGGAAATAACACTGGGCCAGCCCCCTAATTCATCATGTAGTTGAATTATCCTACAAAAGTAGATATTTTCATAGGAAACCAAATGATTGGCTTTAGTCTGCTGCTCCTGAACATATTCTCCACCATCTGGAAGATGTACGATAACGGCAGCACTGAGTTCCCATCTCAGATCCTTCAAGGTGCTATTACAGTAAGAGTCCACCAATACCTTCAGTGAGGTCTGTCTGTCTGTCTGTAATGATGAAGGCTGAGCCAGAAAGGGATCAGAGAGAATCAATTCCTAAGTCACTGTGAATTGTGAATTGAAGGCAGATCTGCTTGTTAAATCTGCTTGTTTCTGTATTGGTTCTATCATTGCACTTCAGAAGACAATGAATAATAAATAATAAAAGCTAGAAACTTCTTGGCTTTTGATTAATTATATAATCTGAGAAGTTTCTACATACAATTTTACAACTACATTTATTTTGTCAACCAGGGCTTTAACTGGTTTGACATTCTTAATCTCCATTGCTATTCTAAGACCAGCTCTGGCTGTGCCTGCAGGATCCCATTTTCCTGTTCATTATCAGAGATCACAGTTGCTATTCTAGCTGCCAAAGAAAATGTAGGCTATTTTCTGTATTTTGTTTTTTTCTAGATGGTACTTTGCAAAACGTTTGTTTGTTTGCTTGTTTCAGGTTTTCAATTGCCCCTTGGTGTGAATGCAGTTTCACTGTAGGAACAAAACAAGCAACAGACTAAATCAGTAAATAATTCTGTGAGTTTTCAACACTAAGAAATAATATCTGTTAATGTAAGTGGGAAGCGTTATATATCACAGTGAAAGTAAGACTTCTCTCACTGAAGATGTCCAGGTGCCCTGTCCTTTCTGGGGACCCAATCCCATTACCAGACTCTAACGTTTCTCTAAAGTGAACTCCACGCACATCTTTACCCATGCTAAATTTTATGACATTTTAGCAGGTTGCTTTCCATATAACCACAAATACTGAAATCAATATAATCTGCAGCATCTCTCTGTATTGGGGAGACTAGAGCTTATGCTCTTGTGAGAGTGTGAATCTGAAGGCCTGGGGAAGAGGATGAGGGCATTTGCCTCAATGCCATCTTAACAGAGCACACTGCTATTCTGATTTGGACAGGAAGTGTTTGTCAATAAATAACGAAGAAGGAGATCTTCTTTAATGTTCAAATTACATAATAATTTAAAACCTCCAATCAGCACAAAAACAAGAGTTATTAGTAAAATTTCTGTTTGCTATGGTTTGCATGGAGCTGCAAATGATTTGACATATTCACAAATGAAGTATGTTAGAGAGTTCCTTTTTCTTTTCTTCCAAGCAATTTTATAGGACATTTCTTTGTGAATAAGACTTCATGCCCACAGATGAATGAGCTCAGACTCCACATTACTAGAGGTGTACTGCTTAGGTCAAAACTTCATTCATGCAAATATCAATCAGCAATGAAGAAAGTACCACATAGACATGCCCACAGAACAATCTGATGGAGAAATTATCTCAGTTGAGGTTCCTTCTTCCCAGGTTTGACAAGTTTGCAACTACGGTTAGCCATCATGCAAGCTAACAATCTAGTCTACAGTTTTGTTGATGTAAAATATGACATGAGCCTACTAAATGAAAGTTGAAAGACTATTGTCACACAGTGAGGGTCACAGACACCAGCCTCCTTCTGAGAGTTTTCATTGCCCACAAACCTTGAGGAAATGACAAAGATGGATTCAGATGGAACAGGTATACAAGGTGGTTTTCCTTCTAGATCTTTCTGCATGTGGAATATAAATATCATCCTGAGTGAGGTAACAAATCCCTAATTATAAGGGGGAACAAAATAATCATTGGAGACAGAAGGAGAGACCTGAGAGGAAGAAAGGAGGGAGAGGAAAAAGGGGGGCAGGATCAGGTGTTGAAGGAGACAGGAGAAGTACAGGGGGTCAGGAAATTGAACAGATGTGTGTTGAAAAGAGGAAAGGGGAATTGGGGGTAGCCACTAGAAGGCCCCAGATGCCAGGATAGGAAGAAGCTCCCAGGGCCCAACAGGGATGACATTAGCTGAAATACCCAAGAAAGGGGAAAGAGAACCCATAGAGACCATATACAGAGGTTAGGCATGAACCCCAGTTGACAGATGGGGCCACCCACCCATCTCAAAACTATTAACACAGAATTGCTCCTGTCTAAAGGAAACACAGGGACAAAGAATGGAGCAGAGACTGAAGGAAAGGTCATCGAAAGACTGCCCCACCTGGGGATCCAGCCCATCTGCAGACACCCAAACCCAGACACTATTGTTGATGCAAAGAAGTGCTTGCTGACAGGACCCTGGTCTAGCTGTCTCCTGAGAGGCTCTTCCAGAGCCTAACCAATACAGATGCAGATCCTCACAGTCAACTATCAGACTGAGCACAGGACCCCAATGGAGGAGTTAGGGGAAGGACTTAAGGAGCAAAAGGAGTTTGCAACCCCATAGGAAGAAGAAAAATATCAACCAACCAAATTTGTTAATGCTGAATCACCCCTCCATTTCCTATTGAGCATTTTAAAGAGATTTGAAAGAGAAGTATTTCGTTATCTGCGCACAAAGAGAAGCTTTGGTTTATCGATTTACAAAGAACAGAAAGTGCAGAACAGACCTAGTTTTTGAAAAGTTAATGACAAAAGCTTTCCAGGATTTATAACTAAATCAATATAAATCAGAAACATTTTATTTATTGGTAAAATAACAATAAAGTCCATAATCATGTATCTCCTGCTACCTATTGAAGCTTTCGAACTCCAGAGACAGAGAATGTTCTTACCATCAGGTTAAGAAAATAAATCTGCTGGAAATAACAAGCAGATAATAGCAGGACAGGAAAATGAAAAAATATCAATTTATGAATGTGTAACTTGCTGTATTCTTCTTCAGTGACAATTGTGAATAAAGATAATGTGTCCATAAGAACTGAGCATTCACATTACCAGCAGACCTGACACTTCTAAGGTTTGTTCTTCACATAAGAGAAAATGATCCCAAAAGAGTGATCAAAGATGCATAGAAGCAAAGGAATTGGGAAGAATACACACAAAATAAGCAGAATATTGGTGAGTTATTAAAGAAATATAAAATGGAAAAACAACCAAATACTATTAGCAATAGGAAAAATGCAGTTAAAGAAAGGGATTTTAAAAATTAGAATATAAGAATTCATATTTAGATATAGAAAAACTTGAAGCTTTTGGAAAAAATACTACAAGGAAGAAATAATATTGTAATAGTGAGATCACCAATATTCTTATAAAAATGCTATATTGAAACTTAAGACAATATACTCAGAGGGGGAAAAAACCCTTAAAGCTATTTGAGGCTATGGCTTAGTTAATGCAGTGCTTGCTTAGTTTGCTGAAGACCCTGTGTTTGATCATTAGCACTTCATAACCCAGGCATGAAGGCACATGCTCGTAACCTCAGCACCCAGAAGGTGTAGGCAGAAGGATCAGCAGTTTAAGGTTATTCTCAGCTTCAAAGCAAGGCAGAGAGTCCAGTGTAGGAAGCACAAGACTTTATCAAAGACAGATATTTTATAAAGCTAATGGCAAATATGTTATATCAATACAGTTTTAGAGTTCAGAAGTCTGACAAATTCTCACCAGGGTAAGATCAAACAGCAAATCAGCCCTCCTCTTTATTTGAAGAGACTGTTCTCCCTCCTTGAATCATGTCTTCTACTTCTTCTACTTCAGATCTCACTGTGGTCAACTGAGTCCCGCTCTGGCTCTCCACATCTGGGAGATAGTCTCTGTTTTATAGTGGTTATGATTAGACTGTGCCAACCTGCTCCCTCCAGGGTCATCCACCAACCTTACCATCCCTATTTAACATTAACAGCATCAGCATAGGCCATTATCCAAGTCACATCTTCAGGGAATGGTGGTCCTCCTAAACAAGTCAACACCTTCAAGTTTCCTAACTGAATATTTAATCTGAATTCAGTAGGAGTTTTTTTTTAAAAGAAGTTTGAGATTCTCATTCTTAAGTGTATGAGGAAATAAAGAATCAAGATCAGTGAGGACTAGTGAGGAGATTATGTGAAGTGATTTCCCTCAATAGGGAAATTCAAGAGCTCGATAGAAGTAGTGTTGACCTATGAAGAGTTAGGAGAAAGAAGAAAGGAGACAGGAGAAAGAAGAACCTGCACACACATCAATGGATGGACAAAAATGCTTGGTTACAAGCACTGGACTGGGATCAGGGACCCCTATAGAAGGGTTAGGGGAAGAATTGAAGGAACCGAAGGGCATTGCAACACCATAGGAAGGCCAACAGTATCAACTAACCTGGACCCCTGGGAGCTCTCAGAGACTAGGTAACCAATCAAAGATCATACATAGGCTGGTTCATGGCCCTCAGAACATATGTACCAGAGGACTGCCTTGTCAGGCCTCAGTGGGAAAGGATGTGCCTAATCCTGTAGAGACTTGATGCTCCAGAGAGGGAGGATATCTGAGGGGGTATCCTCTCAGAGGCAAAAAGGAGGGGGGATTGAGGAAAGAACTCTGTGAGGGGAAAACCAAGAGGGAGGGGCAACATTTGAGGTATAAATAAATAAAATAATTAATTGTTCAAAAAACAAAAAAAGAAAAGAAAAAGAAATGCTTGGTAACTCGAAGACAACCAATGGGAAGCGGGTATCAGTTCAAAATAGAATGTTGATGTGACAGGTTGCTCATTTTGAGAAACATGAAATGTGAAAGTGGGCCACTACCTCACCCGGTTCCCATACACAAGCTCCTGGCATTCAATCTTTAATATTTGAAAAGGAGGATTATTATAGCTTAGGGAAAATGAGCTTTCTTTGGAATCTTAGGGCTAGGGAAGATTTTCTTTTAACAAGATGTAAAAGCTACAAACTAAGAATACACATTTGTCAACTCTTACTAATTGAGATAAAGAGTTAGTGCTCCACATAAGACACCACAATGTTTAGGAGTAATTGCACCCTAAGTAGAAGATGCCAGCCTTCCATGAAACTACAAGTCATATCCTTTTAAATACCAAGCAACTATACCAACATAATAGATATGCACATGCCTGTAAGACCGATGTCCTGATGGAGAAATGGCAATGCATACACAGACACTTTTTACATTTAACAGAGGAGGAAAAGAAATCATATGACCAAAAATATTTGAAGTGTTCTTAAACCATTAGCAATGGAGGAGATACAAGTTAACAGCATGACAGAGGACTGCTTTATAGTCACTAAATAGGCAGACCTTAACTGAAAATACCTCATTGTAAAAGACATGAGTTATAGGAAAGCCACATAAACTAAAGTATGGACAGTCAAGTGGAGAGCAGTTTAGTGATGCTGTACCTGTTACAGGTAGCTTGTATAGGTCAATGTTCTTGTTGCACTGTTCCAGGTCAGCATCTAAGGAAACCTCACATGTGCAATGGATTTTGAAGCAGGCTCAGTAATTTTGTAACAGCTTTACTGCTCTAATGAAAAAAATGTTTGAACTAAAATGACTGGGAACAGAAAATACAATAAAAAAAGCAAGTACATAGTTCTGCAATGGGATATTGCACAGCAGTGAAAATGACACAGCATGGGAATGCATGTGAGAAGTTACAAAAGACACCATTTGGTGTATGTTAATTTTCTGACACATAGCAAGAGAACCACAAACCATTGCATGTTTGGCAATGTATCTGGGAAATTTAAAAACAACAACAAAGAAACCATAAGCCTAATATTTAGAGTACTGGCTCCCCATGGCTATAGGAAGATGAAATAGAAAGATCATAATAACGACAGGCAGCTCCAAATTCTGCTTACTGTAGTCCATCCATCTGGGAATATGAGCTAGAGAGATGGATGGCTGCTCTGGCAGGGGGCCAGAGTTCAGTTCCTATCACCTGTGTTTGCCTCTCAAAACTTCCTGTAATTCCAGATCTAGGGGACCTGAAAGTGATCCCAGATCTGGACTCCCCAGTTGCTACATTCATGTGCACATACCCTGCATCAACACAACACCTAAAGAAATGTTCAGTGTCCTTAGTCATCAGGGAAATGCAAATCAAAACAACCCTGAGATTCCATCTCACACCAGTCAGAATGGCTAAGATTAAAAACTCAGGTGATAGTAGATGCTGGCGAGGGTGTGGAGAAAGAGGAACACTCCTCCATTGTTGGTAGGACTGCAAGATGGTGCAACCACTTTGGAAATCAATCTGGCTGTTCCTCAGAAAATTGGACATAGCATTACCTGAGGATCCAGCTATACCACTCCTAGGCATATACCCAGAAGATGCTCGAACATATAACAAGGACATATGCTCAGCTATGTTCATAGCAGCCTTATTTATAATAGCCAGGAGCTGGAAAGAACCCAGATGTCCTTCAACTGAGGAATGTATTCAAAAAATGTGGCACAGGTGGAAGATGAGATCCTTGACCTCATGAAGGCTGGACGCCCCAGGGGGTGGGAATTTTGAAGGTGGGGAAGTGGGAGTAGGGGGGGTAGATGGGGGTTACATCCACGGAGAAGAAGGAGGAGGGGTAAGGGGATGGGAGGTTCCTGGGTGTGTGGGGGATGAGGTAAGGGGATAACATATGAAATGTAAATAAAATATCCAATAAAAAAACCTGTGATTCACCAAAAAAATAAATAAATAAAACTCATGTATGTATGTTTTGTATATGTTACACTTACATTAAACTGAAAGTAGAAACAATTTTGTTGCTTTTTCTTACATATACATGCCAAAAACACATATGTCTCAATTATTTTTTCTAAATAGGTTCATACATTTTAGTTTATTGGGGTTTTCTCTTTTTGCTGGTAAGATTATAGAAGCATTTCATTCATGAATAGTACATTCTAGTCTCGGGCTAGAGAGATGGATCAATGGTTAAGAGCACTTGCTACTTCTGCAGAGGACCTGATTTTGGTCCCCAGTGCTCACATGGTAGTTCAAGACTATCTATAACTCTAGTTTCAGAAAATCTATCACCTTCTTTTGTCTTAGACTGGAATCAGATGTGCATGTAATGCATATACATATGTGTAAGTAAAACACTCATACACATAATATAAAATAGGGTTGTCTTTTAAAAACTTAAAAAAAAAGATAATTTCTAAAGACTGCACCACCATTTCTTTTAATCCTTCACACCAATTCCAATATCATACTCATTCTTCTTGCTTTGTTATGATCAGGGTGAACATTCTTTGATGCAATCCTAATATATAGCCTTATCTCTTTAATATAAATTCTAGCAGTGAAGCAGAATTGAAGTTGATGCATCTAAAAGGTCACACTGACCTTCTGTTTGACGGCTCCCCTATTTCTGAGCCAGGACTCTTGCTCTCCCCTGCATTTTGGCATAGGAATAATGTCTTGTGCACCGTGTGGATGCATCATGTGTCAATAAAAAGCTGATGGTCTATAAGCAAAAAGCAGGAAGTAAGTAAAGTGGGAGTTCCAGTAGAGAGATTGGAATTCTGGGAGACAGTCAGAAGCAAGGGATTTGCTCCATGGACTCTGAGGATGTCAGATGCTTGAAACTGAAGAGAGATAACTAACCTTATGTAGATCTAGTAGCTGATCTGAACAGAAGAGTCTTGTAAGTGCTTTGCAGGGCTGGAGAGATAGTTTGGTGCATAAAGTGCTTACTGTGCAGGTACAAGGCCCTGGGTACAGATGCCTAGCACCCACATAGAGGGTAGGTATGTCTACACATTTGCGACCTCAGTGCTGGGGACTGAAGATGGAAGATCCCTGGATTTTCTGGACTGCCAATGTATCTAAAAAAGCAAGCTTCAAGTTCGGTAAGAAACCATGTCTCAAAAATCAAGGTGAGAAAGTGATTGACGTCAGTTTCTGGCCTCCACATATACACACATGGATGAGCACACAGCACACATGTACCCATAGCCCTCATCCAGGTCTCAGAACAAGAAGTAAAAATGCAAAGAAGTGAATGTTAGATGATGCAACTATCAGTGATTTGGATATTCAAGTATCTATTATGCTGTACATAGTACAACTACAGTTTTAGATATGTAATGCATATCTGTGAAAGAATAAAACAGTGAAATGCAGTAGGCAGTTGAAGGACTCTAAACATATGAACAAAAATCCAAGCAAATATATTTACCTTACACATATCAATATGTGAGTATATTCATGAATGCATGTTACATGTCTAAACATGCTATGTAATATCACCAAATTTATTTTCTCTTTGACAGGACATATGTAGCTATCATGGAGATATGAGAAATCACAAGGTGGGATTCTATACAGGCTGGAAATGTGGTGAACACAGGATTTCTCATTTGTTTTGACTTCTATGATTACAGAAAGGCAATGCTTTGAGGAGCACATGGAGACAAGGGACAGATGACAGCCATTTGGGAAGCATGATCAGTTTTTCCAGTGTCTTAACAGTTGATGTGAGTTCAAATTCATAAGGATTCTGCTTAGTTTTCATTTCATGTCAACCCAAAGTCCCTTTCCTGTGGTTTTGAAACTGAATAGTTCACTTTTCCTTTGCATGTCAAACTCCCTGGAATGCTTCTGGATTTTCATTGTTATGAAACATGGGTGTCTGCACATGTTTTTCCTTAAAGACACATGCTTCTCAGAAGTGTAAATGTTCAATTGGTAGTCCAAAGACTCTTAAAATATTACCCCCAAACACTACTGAAACATCTCAGAAATGTCAAAATTAGTTTAGCCATAAAGACTGTGGGAAAAGCCATTTTAACTGAAGTCCCACTGGTAGTGACAAGTCAAGTTGAAGTCACATGCCATTCCTGACGAAATCAGGATAACACAACATTTTGACTTCCAAAATGTGGATTGGGTTATAAAGAAAATAAAAATATTAGAGGAAGTGACCCTGATAAATATTGACTTTCTGGCAAGTTTAGGTCTCTCCATGCTAAATAAAAATATGAGGCTTTTTAGTGGCACTTGACCTATGAAGTCATCTCCAATAATATTATAATATGCTGGACAAGAACTGCAAAACGAATGAATGTCCAAATGAAGCCAAGTTATTACAACAGCATTTGACTAATTTTCTCCATATTATGCTTGCTTTTGCCAATTACCACTTACCTCCCCAGCATGGAGTTTCTGATTTATAGGAATTTCAGTATGTCCATGTCATGAACTTACAGGATAATACTTCTGGTAAAGAGTAAGCATAAACAAGACACAACACTAGAGCAACCTTTGAGTTCAGAGAAGAAGAGGACAGAACAATATGGAAGGGCTGAGAGTGCGTGAGAAACAAGACATGAGTGTTCTTGTTTGCATCTCTCTTAAACTTTGCCCCAAGGACTCTAATTTCTATGCTTTCACTCATTTCTGGATTCTTGTAAACAAAAGTCAAAGTCTGAGGCCTCCCTGCATTTTCTTCTCTCTTTAATCTTAAACTTGCCTAGATTTGTTGCATCGATATGTTCTATAAGAGAGGACAACTGGGAAATACTGCGCTTAGCATGGGCATAGATCCAGTAAACAACACTGCCAATGTATATATTGTTACTGAATGTAAGGCATAAGAAAATCATTACTTCTCAGTACTGGATGTGATACATAGAAGAGTCAGTATCCGAGAAGCAGGGTGTGCTCTTGTACTCAGAGGGGTTTACAACTCAGTCAAGGAAAAAGACTAGATTGTAAGAAATGAACTTAGGGATGCCCAAGTGGAGATGGAAGGAGGAGGTGCTGTCTGTAGGTCTAGAACTGAACCTCAAACTCTAAAGTGGAATGAACCATTTACAAAATCTTGTTCTTCATCCAGGATGGAATATTCTTTCAGATCCAGGAGAGTAGGCCACTTTGAGACAAATGAGCCATGGTCTGATTGATGCAGGATGCTTTTCTTTGTTGAGTTTCAGGAAAACTGTGCATAAGTAGAGTGCTCAATACAAAAATTCAGGAAATGCCATCAACTCTGTCTATATAAAACCTCTCAGTTTATCAAATATTGACCAAATAACCTTTATTTTTAATCATTCAGAAGGAACCCACTACAATACTTTTCTTCAGATATTAAGGTGATAAAATGGTGGTTTGGTTGACTGATTGAACTCACTTTTCAAACAGTTGTGGTTTTATAGAGACATGATTTTGGCTTCAAAAGCCTTCCTTCTTTTCCAGTTCGGGTTATGACTCATTGGAGAGCCATGTGAAGTCAGTAGACTCAGGTTCCACATGTTAATGTTTCAGCGATAATTCCCATTGGGCTCATGAATGAACTAATTGAATGAACAAGTGATAGGCAAGAGGAGAAAAGAATGTTAAAACCCAAGATAGCCACACAAGGAAGCCTGGAGGTTTAGTGTCTTCAATGCCACCTAATATTTCACAATTCTCAGAGCAAGTCACTTCAGTGTTAAGAGGGGTCCCTGGTGCTGAATCCAGATTTCTTAACGATCTTCTTGCTCCTCTGTACATTAAAACTAAGTTCAATGAGCCCAAAGGAACAACTCCTCCCTCTTCCTCCTCTTTCTCCTCTTCCTCTTCTTTCTCCTCTTCCTCCTCTTCTTCCTCCTTCTTCTTCCTCTTCCTTAAATCTGGAACCCAGGAAAATCTAGATCTGGTTCTTCTTCTATATAACTATATGTATGGTATCCTGTATGTTACATTTATTGTGTATACCTGAATCTTGGTTTAAAAACTCAAATGGGACTTGACATCTCTAGCCCTTTCTAGATAAATTTGTTCTGTTGTTGAAAAAAGAAAAGGCACCTCTAGGCTCCTGATTTGAATACCACATTGCAGCCTGATGTGAATTAAACCGTCTGGGTTATAAACCGGCTACAGACTAAGCTTCTAATGGAAGCAGTCAGTGACCCTTGGCAGCAGCCACACTTGCAGTTCCCGCTATAGTATTCAGTTACGGCTCCCCTCCCTGGCCAGCATCCGCCTGTTATATAACTGTGACTGCTGCTGGATTACTTAATCCCTTTGCCTAACCCTAATTGCACAGTTTGCTTGCGGGTTCTGGAATACCTGGTTCTCTCCAGCGACACACTCCAAGGGTAGATGTGGCTGCCACTGCCAAACCCTGCTCTCGCTGAGTTAAAATAACACTGTCATGTGGAACTTGCAAATGCCACCCATTGTAGAAGACATTATTTCTGCTTTTCCTTCTGTCTCTTTCTAGTTGGCAAGAGATTTCTGCCCCAAATGACCTAGCACTAGGAAAAATTCTAACAAATAATCAAGTTGCCCCGCCCAGGTACAGTACATACTGTCCTCTGATTTACCGCACAGAGAAAGTGAAGGGGTAGCTGGAGACATTCGGGGGAGTCACAGAGAGATGATTCACCTTAAATACAAGTCTTACATCAAATTGGAGCCAAGAGTCTTACTTATGTGCACAGCCTGCAAGCCCTATCATCCAAGGAAACCCCTTAACTGTACTTATCAGAAGGGTAGATGTAGGAGATTAGAAACAATCTACCTATATATTCCACAGAATATAACGTATTAACCTGTGCTTCTCGTTTTTATTTTGTTCTATTAGTAAAAGTGTTGAATTCAAAATTTAGAAAGCATGGGTAAGCGGAAAATAAAAACAAACAAATAAAACAACAACAAAAAAAAGAAAACCAAAGAATAAAAATACATAAAAACCTTACAACCAATCTGTTTTTTTCAATGTATGTTAATATTAACACAATAAATCATATTGATTGTAAGCTTATGAAATTTTAAATATCTATATTTTATTTATGAATATTTTATATCATATATTCAATTAATCATAATATATTTATCCTTCCTTTGCCTATCTGAAATTTAGATTATTATATCTAAATTTTTTAAGTATGAAGAATATCATAAAATAAATTTATTTTTGAGATAATGTCTCGTTATGTAGTTCCAGATGGCCTGGAACTCACTATGTAGTCTATGTTGGCCTTGAACTCACAGAGATTTGCTTGCCTAAGCCTCTTGGGTAATAGGATGAAGGGTATGTACCACCACACTAGTTATGATAAGTATCTTCTGCAAACAGTTTTTGAGCTTCTGATATTTTTCCTTAATCTGTAACACTAAAGAGGCTACATATATATACAGAACAACTAACTCTAAAAAAGTATAGCTAGAATTTTAAATTATAGAAAAAATCTTATGCAGTAGTGATGATTCATTATAATGGTAGAAATTCTACAAAGTAGAATTGAAAATATCATCATACAATACAAGGTATTTTTATGTTGGGTTCCTTTAAATGTTATTTTCTTCGCTTTTTATTTTTTCAAGATGAAAGTCTTTACGTGCCAAGGCTAGCCTCGAACTCCCCTTGTAGCTAATGATGACGTAGAACTCCTGATCCTACTGCTTCTATCATATACAGCCAAAGTGCTGGCATTGTGGGCATGCACCACCATAGTTTGCTGTGAGGATAAAGATCATTCCCAAGACTTAAAGCAAGCAAGATTAGAAGCCCACCAACTGAGTTACATTCCCAGAGCCTTTATTTGCTTAGTTATTTAGTATTTAAAAATCACTAATTTAATATATTCTAAAAATCTAAGCTCTTTACTCAAAAAGCAAAGATTTAACAACTATAGTTGTCAAACTAAAACAAGATTTGTAAATAACAATTTATGTAGAAACTTGATCATATGATTTAAGCATATGAGAACAAATGCATTAGTAAAACATTCCAGCCTCCAAAATGAACTATGTAGTTCTCTCACAAAGCACTAGAATTCTCTGATCCTGCCCTCCTCCATCCGTAGTCCAGATCCTCCTTAGCCTCATCCTCCCCTTTTGCTCCTCCCCTTCTCTTTCTTCTTCTCATCCTGTTTGACTAGCCTGTCTCTATTTTCAGAGATTTCTTTCTGGTTCTGATAACCTCAATTTTAGCTAGTCTGGTTTCATATGTAATTATTTGCATATGAACTTTGACTTCCAAGTTCTTTCAATTAAGAGCTATTCTATATAACCCCAAAGGCTTCCAGTTTCCCCAGTATAACACTCCAAACAAGTCTACATTGTTCCAAAGAGCCTAAGAAACTTTACCACCTATAATGGCAACGGACTTTATTGCCACAGTCCACTGGGCTTTTGGCCCACATGACAGAGTCTCTTTGAATAGAATCTAATACAATGTCTACTGATATAATCTTTACAGAGGTGAAAGGGGAATCTTGGCAGCATGATCTACTTATGAAAATGGCCTGCCACAGGACAATGTTTACACAGAAGAGGGTGAACAGTCAAAACTTCTGCATTAAGATTACCTGAGTGTACTTGGGGGTTTGGGGACTGAGTCCAGCCCATGAAGCTACTGAGATGATACCCTGAGTCTTTTTTCCTGGGTGTCAGTACGATTAATCAGCTCATCTAAAGTAGTTTAAGAAATACCAGTCTTCACTTCGGTGCTTATATCAGGCTATTACTTGTAAATCTTTGGATGTAGACTATTGTAAAGTTCATTAAATAACAATTGCCTTTTACATCTGTCTTAGGAAACTTTTTCATGATTATTATGTATTCTGTCTTTCATGTTGTCATATTCCCTCATGAACTGTAGTTTGCATGTTTTGTTAAACCTGCTGTGGAGGCTACAATATCATAATCTCAGTCCATATTGAAAAACCTAGCATTTCATAAATAAAAGAGCATGCTTAGAATGTGGGATTAAATACAAATCATGCCCTTATATTTGCTAGCGAAAAATTGATCCTTGAAAGAGAGTAAGCAGAACCTATACAGGGATCATGATTCCTTTCCAGTATAAAAAGGAAGTTGACCTCAATAGGCCTAGATGCCTGACAGTTCTGTTTAATCATGGGTGCCTGCTATGAGTATTGGTACTGGCACAGATGCCTTTGCTTTATGACTCTTACTTGCTTGACTGAGATATTGGCACTTGCTGTCTATACACTTGCACAGGAAAAGACTTATAGGAAAGAAAACTTTGTGGTATCAATTTTAAAGTCTTATCAAGGTGCCACTGTCAAAACCACCCACATATAAGTAAAAGTGAAATGGGGTAAAGTACAGTAAAATAGTTGGCTGGACAGCAGAGTGAAAGATAGACACAAGACAGGAATGATCAGCAGAAGAGGGAGTCTAATCACCCAAGTGTTCCGGGTAGGACGGACAGCTGTTAGACTTCTGCCCTTTCTTGGTCTGGGTCACATGTTTCCAGAAGTCATGCAGCCACCCAGTGGAAATCAGACATAAAACAGCCTTAGTCATTGGGTAATTTTAAATTACTTATCCAAGTTTTAAAAAGTACATTTTTGGGGCATGACAGCATGAACTGCAAGAGCATACAGTACAAACTGTACACTCATGAAAGTTTGTCTTGTGTGTGGGTTGGAGTCATGAATACTCATGGCTAGAACAACTCATAATCACATTCTTGGGTTTTGGATTTTACCTCCTTTTTTAATATTTCAAGGATAATTTCTGTGTTTTAAGCTTAATTTTTTTTCAAAGTTAGATTCTAGAGAAATCTTGGTAGTAATAAGACGACAAAAGCTCAAACTAAACCTTTGACAAAATGAGGGGCATTTTCCAAATGATTTGTCAAAAATGGGTCCTGATTTAGAATCTGCCTAACACTGTGGAGAAAAAGCTACATGTAAATCAAGAAGAAAACTATTAAGAAAGATACTAAAGTGGCAATGGGAACCAAGTGCCTGGAGCTACATATCTCTGCTGAGAAGAAGACTGTCAGCAAACAGAGTACTTAATGAAGGTGTGAGCCCGATCTAGGATGATGCCTTTTATAAAATCCTCACACATACCAGATAATCTGTGTTGGGGTTCAGTAATGTGAATGCAGCCATAGACACCATCAGCAAGTCTTCCTGCTACAGTTTAACCTCTCTGACTTTAAGACAGTAACATAAATTGGAGAAGCAGATTCACAAGCAGAAGATCCCTACATGCAGACGTGGGTTACTATAAAAGGAACAAGCTCATTCTTTACACTGTAGTGCTTAACTGCTTTGTGTGAGCTGTCTGTGTTTACACGCACATGTGTGTAGAGGGCAGAGGTCAACCTTAGCTGTCATTCTTCAGGAACCTTCCTCATTGTTTTGAGACAGTATCTTTCACAAAAACCTGAAGCTTGCTGAGTAGGTGAGGCTGTCTGGCCAGGAACTATCCCAGGTACTCCAGTGGCTGCCTACCCAGCGCTGGGATTGTAAGCACACAGCATCCTGCCTGGCTTTTTACACAAGAGCAGAGTATGGAGTGTTATGTGGCAGGCATTGGACTGAACTTTGACCCTAACTCATAGAGCTTAGTTTCATGAACATCAAAGACTTGTTAAATCTCAGTGTCATTCACATTGAATCTTTAAACAAAATTTATTCAGTTAAGTTGCTGAGAGTTTTGAATATCTATATAAAAGCCCCAGAGAAGTTTAAAATAAAATTTCCAAAGTGTGTTTATATATAGCTCTTAAGCATTTTATATAAATCTGGAATTTTGAGGAGTCATTAAGAATGGAGTATAAGGGCTGGAAAGATGGCTCAGTGGTTAAGAGCACTGGCTGCTCTTCCAGAAGACCTGGGTTCAATTCCCAGCACCCTCATGGCAGCTCACAACTGTCTGTAACTCCAGTTACAGGGGGATCTGATGCCATCTCATAGATATACATGCAGGCAAAACATCAATGCATATGAAGTAAAAATAGGTAATCCTTTTTAAAAGACTGTAATATAAGTTGCACACTGAAATCAAATGAATCATTTAAACCAAGGTATAGCTGAAACATAAATAAAATTAACACAGTTAGGATATGAAGTTTATTGCCTCTCTCTGTGTGTATGTGTGTAAAATAGTATATGTGTTCACATTTGTGTGTGTTGTGTGTGTATGTGACAAATTTTATTACACATGTGGAAGCCATAAATTAATTTATTGTATTTTTATTGCCATTTCCATTAAATTTTGAGAAAAGTTGTGTAATTGAAGCAGGCATCACAAATGGGTAGACTGATATGCGTTCTGGGGAGAGGTCTGTCTCTAATGATGTTTTTCCTGCTAGAATAACAGCCATGGTCCACTGCATCTGGCTTTTTTCTTGGGTGCCTGGGTTCTGAATGCAGATTCTCATTCCTAAAGGCAAGGGCTGTAACAGCGAGCTATTGCCTTAGTTCTGAGACTGAGTTTATCTTTAAAGTTCTTTGTTAAGAAAGGAGGAGCTTCATGCTTCAAAGATTCTAAGAGTTACTTTCTTACAAGTGTAACTTTTCCAATTCACAGTACAAATTAAGAATGCGCAAGTAAATTCTTCAAACATTTCTTGAGGCATCACCTTATACCATCTACTATTTCTTGTGGAAATGTAGATGTAAGCAAGACATACATGCTCCTGAGCCTCCTGGGGCTCCTTGTTTACTTTTCAATGAGTTTGTACATGTTTCTATTGCAGATGTTTTCAAACATACACTAATGTTTAATGTGAATGTTAACGGTTTAAGAGAACAAGTAAGCACATTAGCACAGCCACTATGGTGTGGACAGTTCTGTATTTTGTATGCAATGCTGGTATTCACTCTTCACACCATCCTCACTTCTCTGTTTCACACATCACACACACACACACACACACACACACATGCACCTTACACACAAGGTCACTGTTAGGACACTATGTCTATAAGGTGTCTTTTTATTAAAGTATCTCTCTGTTAATTCTTTTGTGTGTCTAAGAAACAAAATTCTTTACCCAATAAAAATTCTGATTGTGTGAGTTTCTCTTGCTGCATCCCCATAATATCAGCTGATATGAACTTCATTCTTTTGATTTCTTGTAAATTGTGAATAGGCTCTAGAGTCTTAATCACATTCAAGTTTGAATTTCTTCTCTTCTTTCTGTCAAATAAACCATAATGATGTTTTATATATAATGTGAACTATTTATATATGAACATTTTCAGAAATATTTTCTAAATATCAACTACCTCTAAAACTAAAGACAAGGTTAAGTTTTTAAATTATGTTATGGTGTGTAGGCTGCTCATTAACTGCTTATTATCCTTCCTGGCCCATCGTTTCTGAAATATGTTAAAGTTTAAAAACCCTAACCCTCAAGGCCCCAGATTATAAAAATCAGGGTCTCATCGTGAAATGACTATATCTCCAAATTACTCTTCTATTGTTCAAAGGAGACCCTGAGACATACACAAACACTTTCATCTCTACAAAGCTAGAAATATCTCAGATATATTAATTCTTCCATATTATAATCCGCTTGTCTTTAGAGAAAAGCATTTAAGAGTATTATACCAGTATGAACATCTCCTGTTACAGTGTCACTTACTGTATTCTCCAAACAAGTTTCATTAATTAAATTATTTTCTTATAAACAGAGGGTGCCTATCAAGGAAAATTTAATTATTTGGAGTCAAACTTATTTGTATTTTGGTTATTCTATTACATTATAAACAAAATCTGTATCATCTTCATTATTGTATCATTAAAATTAAGCAGTTTTAGTAAAATTCCCACTCTGTGAATGAGTCTTTGGTCAAACAAGCCCAATTAAGCAATTTAGTAATTGAAACTTTATGACATACATTTTTCCATACTGGAAAATATTGGCTTTCCAGGTGGTTTAGAGAATTCAATTTTATTTTATTTTGTTATTTTTTTTCAGACAGGGTCTTACAGGCCCTGGCTAGTCTTAAACTCTCTGTAGTAGACTATGACCTTACATTTCTCACCTTCCCAATCCACCTTCCCAGCACTGGAATGCAGCACTAAGACTGATGCATACCATACTGGAGATGAAGCCCAAAGCCTCCTGTGTAGTAGGCAAGCACTCTATCATTGGACTAAATGACCAGCCTTCATTCCCTTACAGTAGTAGAAGTGAACAAGTATGTAGAGGCTTAAACCATGGTCTCACTGACCAATCTAACCTCCCTATATATATATATATATATATATATATATATATATATATATATATATTGCTGTCTTGACCTCAAAAAGGCCTTACAAGGAAGAAAATTTAGTTGGTATGCAGTGTGTTAAGGGTAACATAATTTCATTGCTTCATAGGTTAGAGATTTGCTATCAGGGCATCCAAGCTGGTCAGCCCAAGGGACAGCAGCTCGGAAGGAATGCTGTAGTCATCTGCTCAGGGGGGGAGTAGGTGGCAGGCTTGTTTACTCTGAATACTCTCTCTGGGGGACAGCAGAACTAACTCCCTTAGACCTTTCCCACAAAAGTCCCTAAGGCAGTGATGCTTGGCTTTGGAAAGGAAACAGGCTCTTTAATTTCTTAACCATGCCCAGAAAAAGAAGAAAACAAAATGCTCAAATGAGATGATGAAGCCTTTTAAAAGCCTTCTCCAGAATTAGCTTAAAAAAAAAA
>NW_021604616.1:279355-297699 GCF_004785775.1 Grammomys surdaster | reverse complement strand
ACACACACACACACACACACACACACACACACACACACACACACACAGTTTCTTGGTTCCTTAACAAACAAGAATATTTTATTTTTAATAAAGGGAAAATTATAATGATCCCATCTATAATCTATATATAATCTATAATCTATATATGTAATCTCTATATATAATCTATAATCAAATTATCTTCAGCAACTTTTGCTTCATTTACAATCAGGTACTTGGTTGAATTTTCATCATCTGAAATTTTCATTTTTAGCTTTTCTGAGTTTCTCATATGTATTTTTAACTTAAATATATAAGCTCCCTTTTACTATAATCTGAAATGTTTGATGATGGTTGTCTCATCAGACTTTTCAAAATTTGATTTAATTTGTTTAGATTACTTGCCACATGTTTGCAAAACTCAAGCAAAGTTTAAGGTCTGTGATCATTTACTGAAATGTGTGCAGAAAAGTATTTGCAGAGATATCCTGGATGAGGCAGGAGTCTGCTCTGAATGGAAGATAGCACTGGCTGGTCTCCGGAACATCCACCCTCTTCTGGATCTTGACAACCACTCAAACATCGTAGTCTCTGACCCAAGCTCCCACATCCTGGGGCCTCCAGGATGCAGACACCCTGACCGGCTGAGAAGTGATGTAGCAAGGGCCAGCCTCTTACTTACTCTGGCTACTATATCCTGTCAGTTACCCTAAGGGTTTCCATGGATCCTGCCTCCTCCCCACCCGTATCATCTCCATCTCCTGCTCTCATTGTTTACCAAGTGCTTCTCTCTTTCTATTTGTTTTCCAACTTTCAAGTTTTCCCCACAGTTCTAGTTAGTGAAAGTTCCCTTCTCTGTTGTTCTAATGTGGTTTAGGGTTTAATGTTTTCTTTTAAACACATATGGCAATGATTAAGAACGTGGACTCTGGTCCTCAAGCTGTCCGGGTTGAGTCTTAACCTAATCTAATGTTTCCTAACTGTGTGCCCTTTGATTACTGTATTAACTTCTCTGTGCTTCACCTTCCTTGATTCCATGATGAATATTAATGGTTCACAGGGTCATCATGAAGGTTGAACATTTTATCCTCTGAATGCCCAGAGCTGCTTCTGCTTACTGTCTCAAATGAGAACCATACAGAATGTTGCTAGTCAAAGACAAGGCCAGAATTCAAAGCATTCTTTCAACTGAAAGCACTTGCTTTTGAATTCATTGGAGAAGAACTCACTGAGTCTAACTGCTGTAAGTTGGGGATCATCCATAATATACTTATTATTGCCTGTTCAAATTGTTGTAATAAAATACCACAAACCTGAAAACTTATAAACAACATAAATTTGTTTCCCAGAATCAGGAGCTCATCTTTCAAGTCATTCTAGATCTGAACAAATTGGCAACTGAGATTAACCATCACAGCATCCAAGCATAAAAAAGGAGTATAACAACATTTGAAGCAAAGAATGTGGAAAAAAGCAAAAATATAAGTTCAAAATAAAGAAAATAACGTAAACTGAAAGACTCAACTGTACATCCATACTCAGATATACATCCATAACATGGGTGATGATGGTAAAATTTGCTCTCCTGTAATTTCAGAGTCATTGGAATACTGAAGCAGGAATGTATCTGTTCTGAGATAGTACTTCATACCATCTTTCACCATTTATTCTTCAAAAATGATAAAAACCTGAGACTGGGAGCTGGCTCCATGCTGGCTAGCACTGGCTGCTTTTACAGAGGAACCTGGATTCAATTTCCAGCACCCACATGGCAGCTCACAAACGTGCTTAATTCTAGTCCCAGGGAATCTGACACTGTCTCCTGACTTCCTTAGGTTTCAGGCATCCACATGTTGCACAGATATACATTCAGGCAAAACCCCTATACATTTACAATGAAATTTAAAAATAAATATATAAGGAAGAAGATACTTTAAAAAAATGGGTGTCTAGTTTAATTGGAGTGAAACGAGGGCATTTTCTAAAAATCACTATGAATCAGAATAAAGGGAATGGTTATCTGCACACAACAGCCCATCAGGGTAAAGGTAATGGTTATATCTTCACAGAACAGCTCAGGGTCTTCATTCTATAGGATCAAATTTAGTTTCTTGATGAAATATTACCTCAAGGGTAGAACATGAATTTGTTAAGTTTTTTAAATTCTTGATTTATCTTCAGGCCAAAGAAAGGACTTTCTTGAGATTTCAATGTCTGATGTACTCTTAGGAATATAATATGACCAATGGGATGGCTTGGTAGATAAAGCAATTGCAAGCATTAGAATCTGAGTTTAATCCCCAAAACACACATATAAGGCCATGCATGGTGGCTGAAGAAGAAGAGATGGGCTTACAATATGTGGGACTTGGGGGCCACTGGGTCTAACCAGTAGAGCCAGATCAGTGAGAGACCTTGTCTCAAAAAACAAGCTTCATGCCATCTGAGGAAAGAGATTTGAGTTGTCTTCTAGCCTGTCCAAACACATATGCATACTGGTGCATAAGTAACTGTAGACACATATGTACCCACACAGTAATGAAACAGGTGTGTGTGTGTGCACAAGTACACACACACACGCACACACACACACACACACACACACACACACACACTTTCAAGAATATGTTAGAGAAACTCAGGACCATCCATAAAAATTAGTTTTTGTAGAATCTCTATGAAACAAACAACCAAAATCTGCTAATTGTGAATTTACTGAAAACTTACTTAGGGAAACAAACCCTGCTTTTTACATTGTCATTGTTACGCACTGTGTTTGGAAATTACCTAGAATGATTGTTGAAAGTTCTTTGAACACATGAACACATTCGAATTCCTCAGACTCAACTTCAGGAGCTGGAGATCAATAAAAGTGATTATAAAAGCAGTGCTGTAGACACCTGGGTGGTCTGCTCCATGAAGACACCTTATCCTGAGCCTTCCTAGGGCAGGGTAAGAACCCTTCTCCCACAACCCTAAGCCTCAGAACTGCAACTAGGAGCCTGGGCACTCTGGACCCATCACCCACCCAAACCTCTCCCCTCTGGAAAACCACTCCCCTTCAGCCCCTCCCTTGGTCCTTTTGGCTGGGGCAGACATCCAGCAGGTCTGCTCCCGTGAGGACACCATATCCTGAACTATCTTAGAGCAGTGCTGGAACCACTGCATTCAGAGTAGCAGAGGAACCACTGCACTCAGAGCAGCAAGACTTCAGGATCCTAGAGGAAGCCTGAGTCCCAGGAACTCTTCCACTCAGGAGCTCAGGATCACAGGATAACAGAGACATCTGGGCTCTGAGGAGTTCTGACACAAGCAAGATAACAGGAAAGAGTCTCCAGTCACAAACAGTGAGTGCAGGTAGCACTAGAATTAACCAGATAGTGAAAGGCAAGCACAAGAATATAAGCAACAGAAACCCAAGTTGCCTGGCATCATCAGAACCCAGTTCTCCTACCATAGCAAGCCCTGGACACCCCATCACACAGGAAAAGCAGGATTCAGATTTAAAATCACTTCTCATGAGGATGATAGAGGACTTTAAGAAGGAAATAAACAACTCTCTTAAAGAAATACAGAAGAACACAGATAAACAGGTAAAAGCGCTTGAAGAGGAAACACAAAAATCCCTTAAAGAATTACAAGAGAACACAACCAAACAGGTGAAGGAATTAAACAAAACCATCCAGTATCTAAAAATGAAAATAGAAACAATAAAGAAATCTCAAAGGGAGACTACCCTGGAGATAGAAAACCTAGGAAAGAAATCGGGAGTCAAAGATACAAGCATCACCAACAGAATACAAGAAATAGAAGAGAGAATCTCAGGTGCAGAAGATACCAGGAAAACATTGACACAACTGCCAAAGAAAATGCAAAATGCAAAAAGCTCCTAACCCAAAACAGCCAGGAAATCCAAGATACAATGAGAAGACCAAACCTAAGGATAATAGGTATAGATGAGAGTGAAGAGATGAGAGTGAAGATTCCCAACTTAAAAGGCCAATAAATATCTTCAACAAAATTATAGAGGAAAACTTTCCTAACCTAAAAAAAAAGATATCCGTGAACATACAGGAAGCCTACAGAACTCCAAATAGACTAGACCAGAAAAGCAATTCCTCCCATCACATAATAACCAAAACATCAAATTCACAAAACAAAGAAAAAATACTAAAAGAAGTAAGAAAAAAAGGGCAAGTAACATATAAAGTCAGATTTATAAGAATTACACCAGACTTCTCAGTAGAGACTATAAAAGCTAGAAAATCCTAGACTAATATCATACAGATCCTAAGAGAACACAAATGCCAGCCCAGACTACTATACCCAGCAAAACTCTCAATCACTATAGATGGAGAAAGCAAGATATTCCATGACAAAACCAAATTTATACAAGATCTTCCCACAAATCCAGCTTTACAAAGAATAATAGATGGAAAACTAAAACACAAGGAGAGAAACTACAACCTAGACAAAGCAAGAAAGTAATCTTCCAACAAACATAAAAGAAGATAGCAACACAAACATAATTACACCTTTAATAACTAAAAACACTGGAATAAACAATCTTTTCCTTAATATCTCTTAACACCAATGGACTCAATTCCCCAATAAAAAGATGTAGACTAACAGACTGGATATGTAAACAGGACCCAGAATTTTGCTGTAGACAGGAAACGCACCTCAGTGGCAAAGATACACACTACCTCAGAGTAAAAGGCTGGAAAACAATTTTCCAAGCAAATGGTCCCAAGAAACAAGCTGGAATAATTCTAACTTAAAATAAAATTGACTTTCAGCCAAAAGTTATCAAAAAAGATAAGGAAGGACACTACATACTCATCAAAGAAAAAATCTACCAAGATGAACTCTCAATTTTGAACATCTATGCCCCAAATGAAAGGGCACCCACATTCATAAAAGAAACTTTACTAAAGCTCAAAGCACACATTGCACCTCATACAATAATAGTGGGGGATTTCAACATCCCACTCTCAGCAATGGACAGATCATGGAGACAGAAACTAAACAGAGACACAGTGGAATTAGCAGAAGTTATGAACCAAATGGACTTAACAGATATCTATAGAACATTTCATCCTAAAACAAAAGAATATACCTTTTTTTTCTAAGCACCACATGGTACCCTCTCCAAAATAGACTATATAATTGGTCATAAAGCAGGCCTGAACAGATACAAAAATTTTTAAATAATCCCTTGCATCCTATCAGGTCACCACAGACTAAGGCTGGTCTTCAATAATAACAAAAACAATGGAAATCCCACATACACATGGAAACTGAACAATGCTCTACTCAATGACGACTTGGGCTAGGAAGAAATAAAGAAAGAAATTAAAGACCTTTTAAAATTTAATGAAAATGAAGGCTCGTCATACCAAAACTTATGGTACACGATGAAAACAGTGCTAAGGGGAAAACTAATAGCTCTAAGTGTCTACAAAAGAAACTGGAGAAAGCATACACTAGTGACTTGACAGCACACCTGAAAGCTCTAGAACAAAAAGAAGCAAATACACCCAAGAGGAATAGATGGCAGGAAATAATCAAATTCAGGGCTGAAATCAACCAAGTAGAAACCCAAGTAGAAACAAAAAGAACTATACAAAGAATCAACAAAACATGAGCTCTTTCTTTGATAAAATCAACAAGATAGATAAACCCTTAGCCAGACCAACCAGAGGGCACAGAGACAGTATCCAAATTAATAAAAATCAGAACTGAAAACAGAGACATAACAACAGAAACTGAGGAAAATCAAAAAATCATCAGATCCTACTATAAAGCTTATACTCAACAAAACTGGAAAATCTGGATGAAATGGACAATTTTCTAGACAGATATCATTGTTGGTGGGACTGCAAGATGTTCCTTCTTAGGAGGACTAACAAAATACTCAAGAGAGCAAATATGGAGACAAAGTGTAGGGCAGAAACTGAAGGAGGGGCTGTCTGGAGACCATTCCACTTGAGTCTCCATACTTGTGCAGTCACCAAAGGTAGATGCTGATGTGACCGCCAGGAAGTACATGCTGATAGGAGCCTGATATAGCTGTCTCCTTAGACGTCTGCTAGAGCCTGACATATTCAGAGGCAGATGATCACATCTAACCATTGAACTGATCATGGGGTTCCCAATGGAGGAGTGAGAGAGAAGACTGAAGGAGCTGAAAGGGTTTGCAGCCCTATGAGGAGAGCAACAACACCAGCCAACTCCCTGGGTCTAAACCACCAGCCTGGGAGCACATAGGGAGGGACCTATGGCTCCAGCTGTGTATGTAAGGGAGGATGGCCTTGACGAGCATAAATAGGAGAGGAGATCCTTGGTACCATGAAGGCTAAACGCAGAGTATTGTGAAATTCGAGGGTGGGGAGGTGGGAGTGGGGTGGTGGGGGCACATCTTCATAGAAGCAGGAGTAGGGGGGCTGGGATAGGAGGTTCCTGGGCAGGGTGGAAATGGGGTAAGGGGGATAACATCTGAAGTGTAAATAAAATATCCAATTTAAAAAACAAAAGCAAAAACAAAACAAAAAACGGTGCTGTAATTCTGAAAGCCCTTCCTTAAATCCTGTTTTGGGGCTCTTTGCTTCTTGAGAACGTTCTGGCAGAAGAGGGCCGGGTGGCCACCTAGTGGTCAATGTGGAGTACTATCTCTATTATGGTGAAATCAAAACCTTGTGTGCTTTATTTCCCTAAATACATTGAAAATGCCACTGTCTATCAAAGTTTGACAAATAAATAATCATATATACATATATGCACATATATTAAAATAGACTCATCCGTTTGAATGCAATTGCAAAATTCCATGAAGCTTTCTCTTCCACCAGTTGCCTTAACGTGCAATTTAATAGCTGTCTAGGAATCTCATTCATGCTTTTTAGTTGTTTGTTTTTTGTTTGCTTTGAGACTGGGTTTCTCTATGTAGCCCTGGATGTTCTGAAACTTGCTTTGTAGACCAAGCTGACTTCAAGGTCACAGAGATCCACCTGCCCTTGCCTCCTGAGTGCTGGGACTAAAGGCATGTGCTAGCACGTCCAAGCTTTGTTCATGGCTTTTAAGAAAAGATACAATAAGAATGTTGACCTTGTTATTCTAGTAAGCACTTCATTTTAACACCTACAAGTAAAATAATATTGAGCATTAAAGGCTTATGATAGAGTGGAAGTAACTAAGGAGACCATAGCTACTTAAATTATCATTCACCAATTGGATTAACTAATTAGTTAATTAAATTATCAACTGGATTAATTAACTACAAAATCACTTACTAGGTAAATTAATTAATAATTATCTGTGAAATTAATTCCTAGTGGGTGTTTTTATGCTATTGTTGTGGGGTATTCACCAGAGAAAACTGCTCAGACATGGGTTTAAGCCAATGAAGTCTTTATTGACCAGTAGGCAACTACACTGGGTGCTTAGGATCCCAGTGTAGCCATGAGCCTTTCTCAGGGTGAGCTTTTAAGCATAAAAACCATGTTCTGGTTGACATACTTCAGTTAACAGGAACAGTTAGCCAGAGCAGTACTACAGAAACCAGAAAACAAGGTTAGTACATTTTGAGACTTTCCCAGAACTATGGACTTCGATGAATCAGGCCTTTGTTTTAGTTTTGGCAGGCAGTACTGCCTACGTGCTGAGTTTTGCAGCCTAAATGGTACTTGATCACAGTGTCAGTATAGTCTCAGGGCCTACTAAGATTTGGCTCTATTAATATATCTGGTACTTTCTTTGTAAAATGGGCTAGTTTTGATAAGGACTTCTTTCTTCCTTTCTCCACCGCCATTTTTTCTTTTTGGTTATCTTTGAGATAAGACAAAAAATCACATTCTTGTCAATGTCATGTCATAAGAACAGTGTCACCTCTCCTTTTGGAAGATGTCAGAATCTGAAAGTTTTCTGGGAGGTTTGCATTTCTTTTCATGTTAAAACTGCCTAGATGATTGCCTCCCCACTTGTGTCTTGGAAAGATGAATCTGTACATTGACTCGTAACTATAAAGGTACAAAGTCCCTCCTCTGCTTTCTACATTCATCTCCTGAACTTGCACATTCTCAAAACTATTTGTGTCTGAGCATCTGCGATCCTATGATACAACTATGCTCTGATGGGGCAGCCCAGGCATAAAACTCAGTCTGTTGTCAACTCCCGTTAAACAGTGTCCATTCGGATATAGAGCAGAATATAAATTCCAGTGAATAGCAAAACATTAAAATTAACCCTAAAGGACTCCTTCAATCCTAGAATTTGTGAATGAAGTAGATGCTATTGTATATTAGAAGGAATGGAAGAAAGAAGGAGAAATGTCGGTTAGAGCCACTCAGGCTATCTGAACACCAGGCCGCTGGGCTCTTCTGTTTGTCCACTGCTGAAGAACCCATGCAGACCTTTCCTGTACATGACCTCTACACTCACACAAAAGGCCTGTGGCAAACAGCATGCCGTCTTTAGAAAGGAACTATAAACTTGTTTCACAGTTTTGGTTGAGAAAAGGACATTTTGGTTTAGTTCAGATGCTCAGTTTCATAGGAAACTCAGAACACCAGGAAGTAAAACTGTCATCCAGACCTCAGGAGCTTACAATTTCATATGTTTAAGCTTTCAAAGAATCATTAAACTGAAGAAAAGTTATTTCTAATATAAGCCATGTGTCTGTGTGTATTTGTGTGTATATGTATGTGTATATTTGTGTATGTATGTGTGTCTGTGTGTGTATACATTTGTGTGTATGTGTGTTTAGGTGTATATTTGTGTATGTATCTCTATGTATATGTGTGTGTATGTTTACGTATCTATGCTTAATGCATAAGCAACTCACAGTAGAAGTCTACCCAGACTAGAAAGATGGACAAAAACTTATTTGTTGTCTATGAGGTTGTTCATGGCACAATAACAATTTTATTTGTAGCCTATAAATTGCTTAGCTTGAAGGACTAAAATCTGTGGGAAAGGGCCATTTTCTACCCAGACATAAGCTTCAGAATATTACAAATGAAAGCAATACTGAGCCTTCACTTTCATTGGCAATAAACGGTGATCTCACATAAATTATTCCAGATTAAGTTTGATTTAAATTTTTTTTGGTTGTAATGTTTGGGGTATCTCTCCTCCCACCACCTTGAGCCTCCTCAGATTATTGGCCAAATTTCTCTTGGCCCTGATTGCCAGAGTAAATAAACAGGAGAGTAATCAGCAGAATGAATGGCTAAGATTGGAGACTTACCAGAAGCTCAGAACAAGACTTTACAAAGGTAACATATAACAAACACTAGTTGATATTGGCTCCTTGTGTTGGCGAGGCTGTAACATGGAGACCATATGGAGCTTTGTGTGCCATAGAATCAAGTGTTTACTCTATAGGCTAAAGCTGGCTTGAAATACTGACTGTGAAAAACCAAAAGTGCCTTAATCCACCAGGACAATGGCCAGATGGCATCCAATTTTGACCATTGACTTCAAGGGCCAGAGTGTCATGGCCTTTGACTTCAATAGTTTCTCTCTTTGGCTGGAAATTTCTTAAGCAGTGTAGGGTTCGTAAGATAAAAGTGGCTAGGAGTATCCAGAAATTTTTCAAAGGATGAGCAGAATTCATTTTGGATGAGAAGAAAATGAGAGAAATAAGAGCATTTCATCACCAAAACCCTTTCCTTCAAGCCCTAATATCAGAGAGATGTTTTTTTCCTTTACCTTTTTTCTGGTAGAGTACTTGGATCCAAAAGAGAGCTGTGAGATAAATATACTGAGGGGCCAGGGATTTCTGCTGCCTCTCATGGAGTAAGTACTATTTGGAAAACTTGGCTATTATGAAGGGAAGACTGTTCCAGAACATTTCTGTCTCAGTGAATGGGTTTTGACCCCAGGGTATCATGAGAACAAAGGCAGATGAATCCAGAACTTCACAGACTTTGATTGATGGGTATGGTAGTTTGAATGAGAATAGTCTCCCATAGTCTCATAGGTTTGAATTCTTGGGCCTTGGTTTCTGGAACTGTTTGGGGAGGATTAGAAGGTCTGATTTTGTTGGAGCATGTGTATCATTTTGGGGAAAGGCTTTAGTGTTTCAAAAGCTTAAGTCATTTCTCAGTTATCACTCTCTGCCTCATTGCTGTGCTTGTGGATCATATATAAGCTCTCAGTTACTGTCCAGCACCATGCCTGCCTGCCTGCCTGCTGCTTGCCTGCCTGCCTGCTGCCTGCCTGCTGCCTGCCTGCTGCCTGCCTGCCTGCCTGCTGCCTGCTTTCTTTCATAAGCTGCCTTTGTCATGATGTTTTTTCATGGCAATAGAAAAATAACTAAGACAGAACTTGGTATCAGAAAGTGGGGAACTGTGACAAACTTGAGCATGCTGTTTCGTTTTATTTTGTTTTTTTAAGAAAGTGGAAGACTTTAGGATTTAGACTGAGAAAGTTTAAATACTCTAAGTAGGCCTTAAGAAGCCATCGTAGTAGGTCCTTGGAAGACAGTAGCACTGAGATCCATGTGTGCTATGGAGGCCCAGCTCAAGAAGTTTTAGAACAATATTAGCAACTTGGCTAGAGACCATATTTGTGATATTTTGGCAAAGAATGTGGCTGGATCTTGTTCTAAGAATCTGCCTGAGGAAAAACTGAAATGTTTTGGACTAATTTCATTGGCTAATCCTTACACTGTTGTGTTATTATTCATAGTCACTCTTGTTCAAGTCTACAATTCAAAAGAATAAGCAGGACAAAGAGAAACACAAAATGTACAGCTCAAAATGAACACCAGGAAATTTAACACTGGGAGCAAGGCTTGTGCTGAAAGAGATAGGAAAGGTCTAGTGTGGAATGGAAGAAAGGGAGTGGTATCCTCAGTGCAAAGCCATACTCAGCCAGGCTTCTAACTTGTAAAAGAAAAAGTCCTAAGGCATCATCTGTTCACAAAAGCCAAAGCTTATGCAAATATAATTCAAAGAGGGGGTCTGTTCTCCATCCCAAGTGAGCAGCCTAATTTGGCAGAATCAATCACATCTTTAGCGTCTTGAAGGATACAAGAGTAAAGGGGTTGTGGAAGCTTCTTCTGAGGTTGAGAGCCACTAAGGCCAGGAATGTGTCAGGGGAGTCCCTGAAGAGAGGCCCTGGGACACCAGGCTGGGAAAGTGAAGGTTAGCTTGTGTTGGAGACCTCAAGATATTGGAGGAACTCTGGGATGTATGGCAGGGAGATCAGCAGACAGGAATGGAAGGATGGAGCCCTTGACCTGAGATTCGGAGTTGGACTCAGAGGATTTAGAGTATGCTCTGTAGAGTTTTCCAGTCTTACGTTTGTCCAGTTTTTGCTCCCTTCCTTGCTTTTGGGATGGTCATTTGTACTCTGTGCTATTGTAATTTGGAAGCACATAATTTGCCTTTTTATTTTATAGGGCATTACAATTAAGAAATTGCCTTGGATCTCAGAAGAGACTTTGAATTTTTATACTGGGTTCAGACTGTGAAGATCTATGGGGACCATGGAAGTTGAATAAAAGAAAATACATTTTCTATTATGCTATGGTCACAAGCCTATGGGGGGAGAGGGAAATGTGGTGGTTTAAATCAGAATGGCCTCTCATAGGCTCACAGGTTTGAATACGTGGTCTCCAGTCAGTGGAACTATTTGGGAAGGACTAGAGGATCTTGTTGAGAGAGTTGTGTCACTTGGCATGGGCTTTGAGGTTTCAAAAGTTCAAGCTGTTTCCCAGTTAGCTTTCTCTACCTTATTACTGTGTTTGTAGATCAGATGTGAGCTCTCGGCTACTCCATGCCTGCCTGACTGCTGCCATGTTCCCTGGCATGATGATCACAGACTCTAGCCCTCTGGAAGTATGAGCCCAACATTAAATTATATATATGTTTTGTCATAACCATTGAGAAGTAACTAAGACAGTGGGGGACTTACTGACAGAAGCAGAATTCCCAGAGGAGCTCCATGACTTCACTCAGAAGTAAGGAATATATAGTGGTCAGGACAAAAGTGGCTTCATCTGAGTCAAGCTGATTCTGTTTTATTTCAAGTTACTATCAAGGTGATCAGGAACAATCATCAGTTCTGCATCCCACTCTGTTTTATTCATTTACACAGTGTGAAGATATTACACATGGAAATCTAATCCAGGATGTTTAGAGGCAGTCACAGCAATTGCAACTCATGAAAGTTTCCTGTCAAGTGGAATCTACAGTGTGAAATACCATCAGTTGTGTACAAGTCAAATGAAGCAGAGAGCTATCCCAGCCAAGTCCTGGCCTAATTCCTAACACATACATAACTTTAAGATGCAACACAATGGTTGCTTTAGGTCATTATGCTTGAGAATCATTTGTCAGGGAGCAATGACTAAATAGAGCCCTAATTTTCCATCTCCTCACTTTGAAGTCTTTGATGTACTATCATTTTTTATGTTTCTTTCCCCTGATGCCTCAACCTGGGTTAGCTATTTCCTGTATAAAATATCTTATCCTAGAGGCTCATTTATTATAGTTGGACTTTATATGTGCTTATTCTTGTCTGTGATAGTCTTAATGATGGCAAAGATTATATCGGAATTATTTCTCACTGTGCTGTCTGAACCAGTAGCATCTTGTAGATTGTGTGTAACCAATAAACCACTGAATTTCTGGATGTGTGACTAATGTCAATTTCTTATGTGACTAAGCTTTAGTCTGATTGCACTACCCAGAAACCCCTTGTCTATTAAATGGTCATCTTGTAATAAAGCCAGCTAGATAGTATGTATTTCAATAAAGTGTAAGGGCACCATGTGTTGCATAATCCACTTAGTCACTTAAGGTACAACGTATATGGAAGATAAAGAAATAAACATGTGCCAAGAAGTGTAGCCTAGTGATAGTATCCTAAGCAACTGTGAGGCTCTGAGCACAACAGCCAGCAGAGGGTAGGGAGAAGAAAAAGGAAAGGAAGTGAGCGGAAGGGAGAGGACAGGAGAGAGGAGAGGAGACGAGAGGAGAGGGGAGGGGAGGGGAGGGGAGGGGAGGAGAGGAGACAGAAGAAAAGGGGAGACAGATAAAGAAAATAAAAAGAAAAAGGAATAGAAAACCAATATGAAAGTAAGAACTTACTTTCAAATATTTAATTGATTCCATTTTTGGTTTTATTTTATCTTTTTTTTAATTTTCATCAATCAAAGTTGTGTGGTCTCAGATCAGTGCTAATCTCATAATTTCTATGGATAAGGAGAATACTAAGACTGTGAAGACCCATGATCTGCTTTATAAATGGAGAAAAATGCTTTCCTGTGAGCTATAAATAAGACACCAGTGAACTGGCAAATATTCCCACAAACAAGTCCATTTCATCACAGCAAAACTGTCAAGAGCACGTTTACACTGAAGATATACAACTAGGAAAGTTTCACAGGAGGCAGACGTCATGGAAGGCAGTGAGTGGAGCCAAGAGACCCAAATGATGGAAGTTTTACAAAACAAATAGAGGATCTCAACAAGCATGCGTGCACATGGGGATGTGAACACACACACGCACACACACACTCACACACATACACATGTATGCGCGTCCACATAGGGGTATAAACACACAAGCACGCACACACACTTCATGTCTCTTTGTAAATTCCCACAAAGGAGTGGTTTCTAGAGGTTTCTAACCTACATTGAGGAGTCACTAAGGCTGAGAGTATTCTCAGGCTCAGGCTTCAGCCGACACAGGTAGGAACTTCAGTTCAGCTCCTGACTCTTGCCTGTTATTTACAACTTCTAATTGTCTGCTCTTCTGTTGCCCGAGCACCTTAAATTTCCTCCTCACACAGCGGCAGCCCCAAACAGTGTTTTCCCTGCAGTATTCTGTAGGGAATGAAGTACCAACTTACTGCTCCTCCTCAAAGCTCAGTGTTTCCTACAACTCCCTCATGACCTAGGATTTCCGTCAAAGTAGGGTTCAGAATGGGCATTGGGCCAACATGACTAATTGCATTTCTCTAATATATGACAAACATGTTATCCTTGTGTTATAATTTATTTTTCCATTTGTGTTTTAAGATTTGGAGTGTCAGTTTCATGTTGTGTCATTTAAAGCTTGTCCACCATCGCCCAGGAAGGAAATACTTCTTGGAATCTTGTGTTATTTTTCTATTTTGCTTAAGGGTGAGATGATTTGACTCAAATGAGAAAGGAATGCAAGACAGAATAACTGCTCAGTAAATCAAGGATTTTTTCATACACAATTGTCCTGTCTTCTATTACTCATTTTGGCTTGTTTTTTCAGACTGCCTCATTAAGTAGCTCAGGCTGTCCTGCAAACACAGTGTGCAGCCCAGGAAGGCCTTGAACTCACAGCTATCCTCATCCCCAGCCTCCTGAACTCTGGGCTTAAAGACACAACCCACCCCACTCAGAAGTCTCATTTTTCTCTATTTCAAATTTTAAAATCAGTGTGAGATTAGGTACCATGTGGTCAGAACTCCTTATTTTAAAAGCAAAGCCTAGAACTTTCTGCTAAGATTGCTTAGGTGGTGGTGATGTGGGGATTATCTGCTTACATTTCTTATGAGTTCATTTGCGGTTCTAGCTATTTCTCATCGGGACTCAGCTAAACAACCAAATCACACTAAACATAAACTTACCATTAAGAGGAGACAAGCAAATGCCTTATAAATGCTCTGTTCCAGATGAATACACTTTCAAGAAAAGGAGGTAGGATACTTCTCAAACAATGTGATTTTTCTCTCTAAGTGACACAGCAATAATTTTTTTCTTGTTGTGGAAATAATTTTTGCATATATCAAGATTATGCTTTCCCTTTCCCCCATCCCTCCTGGCCACCCCCTTTCTGTTTCTCATTAGAAACAAACAGGGTTCTAGGGGATAATAATAAAGATAAAACAAAAACAAATGCATTAGAATTGGACAAAACAAACCAAAGGAAAAGAATCTGAGAAAAGGCACGAGAGACAGATATAGCTACAGAGACCTATTCATTCATACATTCAAGAAACCCATAAAAATTCAAAACCAAAAGTCATATCTGTGCAAAGGAACTGTAGGATTAAAAAAAAGAGAAAGAAAAATAAAAATAGAAAATTTACATGAAGAAGAGGAAGGACAAGAGGAGGAAGAGGAGCAGAAGGAGAAAGAGGAAGAGGAGGAAGAGAAGAAGGAGAAGGAAGAGAAGGAGAAGGAGGAGGAGGAGGAAGAGAAGGAGAGAAAGAAGAAGAAGGAGGAGGAGGAAGAGGAGGAGAAGGAGGAGGAGGAGGAGGAGGAGGAGGAGGAGGAGGAGGAGGAGGAGGAGGAGGAGGAGAAAAGAAGAAGACCTGATACAGCATTATGAGACTAAGAACCTTCAAGGACACCACTTAGTTTTCTGTTGACCATCTACTGGATGTCATGTGGTCTACCATTAAGAGTAGTTTGTTTCCCCCAGTGTGACTTCCTTGTAGAAAACTAAGTTTTCATTTGCCAGTAGTTATCCAATTACTACCTTTAGGTTAGGTATGAGGCCATGTGTCTACTTCTTTCAGCTCTCGGACCCCATCTGGTGCAGACCAGTCTCTGTGAGTTCATAAGTTTGTCTGTTGTGTCTGGAAGATGTGGTTTCTTTGATGTCACCCATCCACTCACAAAGGCTTTACTATACATATCACTACATATGCACATATAAATGCATACACACACACACACACACACACATATTCTGTCTTTCTAAATCTAGGCTACCTTGCTATGTTAGTTAAGATTTCTATTAACAAAACACTATGACAAAAAAGCAAGTTGCAGATGAAAGGGTTTATTTGGGCTTACACTTCCACATTGCTGTTCATCATTCAAGGAAGTTGGGTCAGGAACTCAAAAATGGCAGGAACCTGGAATCAGGAGCTAATGCAGAGGCCATGGAGGGGTGGTGCTTATTGGATTGCTTTGTCTGGTGTTTTCAGCTGCTTTCTTACAGAACTCAGGACTACCAGGCCAGAGATTGCCCCACCCACCATGGGCTTGGCCCTCCCCCATTGATCACTAATTGAGAAAATGTCTTAAAGCTATATCTCATGGGGGCATTTTTTTCATGAGGTTCCTTTCTCCCTGATGACTCTATCTCATGTCAAGTTGACACACAAAGCTAGTCAGTATTTCACAAAGGATAATCTTTTTCTAGCTCCATCCATTTACCTGAAATTTTCATAATTTCATTTTTAATGGATGTGTGAATCCTTCACTGTGTAAATGGATAACATTTTCTTTATCCATTCATCTATTGGCAGATATATAGCTTGTTTGCATGTATGGCTATTATAAGCAGCAATGAATTTGGTTGAGCAAGTGTCTCTGTATAGTTGATAGAATCCTTTGGATATATGCTGAAGAATAATATAGTTAGATCTTTAGGTAGATCAATTCCCAGCCTCCTGATGAACCACCACACTGATATCTGTAGTGGCTGTACAAGTTTGCACTCTGACCAGCAATGAAGGAGTGTTCCCCTTACTCCACATTGTCACCAACATGAGATGTCACTTGTGTGTTTGATCTTAGCAATTTTGACAGGTATAAGATGGAATCTCAAAGTAGTTTTGATCTGCATTTCCCCAAAGGCTAAGGATGTTGAACATTTCTTTAAGTGTTCCTCATTCATTTGTGTTTTTCCTCTTTTGAATTCTCTGTTTAGATATGTACCCCATTTTAATTTGGTTATTTTCTAGATACCCATATTTTTTGAAGTGTTCTCAAATAACAGCAGCCAAAAACAGCCACATTTTCCTCAATATGTGTCTCTCCAGATAAGTGTTTACATCCGTTTCCATTCAGGGTGAGGAAGGGGGAAATATTTAACCAAGAATAGAATGATTGATGAGAGCTGAATTACAAGGAAGTTTGTTCTCTCACTTCAGTGAAAAAAAGAACACATAGGTGATATTTTCAGATAGCAACAGAAACGGGAAGGGAAATGGCCAGAAAGGGAAGAGGCAAGAAGACGGAAAGAAAGGAGAAGAGGCTTTGCTTGGAACTGGGCAAGTAGCTAGGCTGGGACGCAGAAGCTGAAGTGGACCCTGATGTGCTAATAAGTCTAATGCCTTTTCCATCATTACATCTCCCCATTAACTCCATTTTTGTCCAAGAAATTTATAAATTTCCTTGCAGTCGATAAATGTTACATGAGGTGCCTGCCTGCCTGCCTATAACTGCAGCACTAGTATTCAGGAAACAGAGACAGGGCATCCTTGGAAGAAGCTGGCTGGCTAGAATAGCTGGATTGATGATCCCTGGCTTCAAGTGAGAGACCCCATGTCAGTATATACATTAGAGAGCAATTAAGAAAGACACTCAGTGTTAATCTCTGGCTGCCACATGCATGTGAACACACACACACTCACACACACACACAACAGACACAGATATGATACATTATACTATATACTGTATACTGTATATTATATATTATGCATTATATATTATATATTAATTATACATTATATAGTATGTAGTATATTAGTATATTATGCATTATGTAATATGTAGTATATAGCATATTAGTATATTATGCATTATGTAATATGTAGTATATAGCATATTAGTATATTATGCATTATGTAATATGTAGTATATATTATATAGATAGATAGATAGATAGATAGATAGATAGATAGATAGATAGATTGCAATATATTAGTGTATATATAGCCTGGGCCTTGTGAGAAAGCTGACCATGAGTAAATGAAAGAACAAGTCAGCCAGTAAACAGCTGTCCTTTGTGGTTTCTGCATCTGATTCCGATTATGCACCCATCCTCACATCCCTCTGTTATGAACTCTGACTTGAAAATGTAATATGAAATAAATCCTATCCTCCTCAAGTTGCTCTTGGTCATGGTTTGATACAGCAACAGAAAATGAAAATAGGAAGAACGAGAACATTCCTTTTTTGGTTTTTGGGATTTTAAGACATATTTCTTCCTAGGTTTTCTTTTGGATTATACTTTCTGGGGTCATTTTGGCATGCGTCACAAGGTTTTATTGTTTTAGTATCTACATCTTAGCAGAACTTTTTTCATCTCTATCTTTCCTTCATTGGAAAGATATGCTGTGTCTCATTGCATACCAAGTATAATGACATTATTTGAAAACTTCTTCAGAACTAGTTAATAGTGAAATAATAACCAAAGCCCTGGTTCATGATGTACTTGCAATCTAATTGGGGTCTGAAGAGAAACAATGCTTCTCTGTTAGAGGACTGTAGCTTGAAATAAGGCTTGAGATGAGGGAAGGTTTGTTTATCAGGTCAAGGATAACAGTGGATGAAGACCTTAAAGGACAACTAGGTGACTTACAAAAAAGAAAAAAAGAAAGAAAGAAAGAAAGAAAGAAAGAAAGAAAGAAA
>NW_021604616.1:262884-279255 GCF_004785775.1 Grammomys surdaster | reverse complement strand
AAGAAGGAAGGAAGGAAGGGAGGAAGGAAGGAAGGAAGGAAGGAAGGAAGGAAGGAAGGAAGGAAGGAAAGGAGGAAGGAAGGAAGGAAGGAAGGAAGGAAGGAAGGAAGGAAGGAAGGAAGGAAACGGGGAGGAGCAAAGGCAAAACAAATCAGTGAGACCCCAGCAGAGATAGTGGTAAACAAACTCTTCTCTGCAAGAAGAGCTGATGAGAACACAGTTCCTATAAAGCCACATCTACAAAGCTGTGAGGAGAGAGATTGATTCCAAAGCTGTGCCCCTTTCTTCTTTCCTCCTCATGAGGAAATGAAAGGAAAAACATTGACTCTTGCACATTAGTCTCGTGTGGCCACAAAAGGAGCCACCAATGACATTTCATGCCCGAGATGTGAGTATGTGTGTTCCTGCACTCAAACCACAAGCAGAAGGTTTTCCACGTCCATCTGACATTTTCTCACCACCATAGACTAAATCTTATCACTAATATGTCGAAGGCAATGATGCAAGGTAAAATAAGTCACCCAAATGATGCTTACATGTTCACAGATGAGGTCACTGGTATGGATAATCTCTCTGGCCTGATTCACTTTTTAAAACAAAATCTATTGTTAGATTTGAAATGATTGAAGTAGCAGTGTAAAGAACAGAGACCCAAACTCATAGCTTTTCATTTTATCACTTGCCAAGAGGGAACATTTTCTCTTCCATAAGTATGACCTTTAAATTCTCAGCTCTGTTGGACATCTAACACTTCAAAAACCCCACCAGTACTCTACAAAGAACAAATAATAATCACAAAAAGTGTCTGTTCTGTGGTAAAGCAAATTCCTGACAGGTTCCTCCCTAAATAAAAATAAATGAAGTGACTCGCGTAAAATTTATGTGGTCCACACAGAAATAGTTGGACTACATCAGGACCTCAAAAATGTCTGCTGAAAAACACAAGAACCACATAGGGATGAACTTCCTATTGATGAGATCTTTCGGATTAAGGAATCCCCTTCAAGAGAAGCAAAAGGGACTGTCACTGCTGGAACCTTTATAACAACATACCAAATACTGAATACTGAAAGCAACATAGGTCTTTGAGATGGGACAAAAGTCCATCTAATCCCCAAATGCTCAGGCTCTAAGTGACCCATGTAATACTATATTTTTGTTTCCTGTCTAAAGCTGTTTTTCTTCAATTCTGCAATAGGTTTTTGTCTTTTTTTTTCTCTGATATATCAGGCTTTTAAAAATAGTCATTGAAATGTAAAGAAAATGTTCCTTTGATAACCTACGGTCTACAAACCCAAAAATCCTAGGAGTATGTTCAGCATCAGTGTCTAATCTGCTGTGGGCAACAAGCTTAGGCAGGGGGCTTTATTTGACCTGGGTGGATGGAAAGTTAATTAGATAGCTCAGAGATTGAACTAGTAACCAGTGCATCAAGTTTATTCTGTTTGTGCCACAATCTGTCAAACCCAGTTGACTTTTAAGAAACTAGTCTGTATGGATGGTAATATTAAAAACATCTAGGATGTATTTATGCTTGAATGATTGAAAGAACTAAGCTTAGTCATAAGATGGTTGAAATTGAAGTAGATTGTGGGAGTGAAAATACGCTTTGAAGATGTTGATAAGATGGATGATGTATTACATGGTTCTCTTAGCATTATTTTACCAAGCCTCTGTGAGAAGCATACGTAGTGAAAATACTTCTATGTAAGGGCTTAACACTCTCCTATGATAGTTTTCAATACATCTTCCTTCCTAGGCTTTGGAAATGGGAATCTCTCCTATGTGAATCTCAGACTCTCAATCAGTTCTTTCATAACTTGTAATGATCACACAATTCCTAAGGAACTGAATATTCAATATCTGTTTTATCTTTTGCTTCTTTTCGATATCTATGAAAAAAAAGAACAAAAGGATGGAGCTGAAATAGTCAGTATGTATAATACACACACACACACACACACACAAGGCAAACACTAATCAATTGTTATTGTCTGTAGAACTCTCTATGACTCCCAACCAGGTCAATGACGAGACTGCAAAATTGGGAATGTGTTTATTTAATTAGGTAGGAAGACAGTGATAGAGATAAAAATAATAGACATAAAGGACAGAGGTAATATAAACTAAAATATTTCTGCAGTGTGGTCTACTTGATCTAGCTGATCACAAGGCTGCCACAGCTTCATTGGCAGAACTTACTATCAGTTGTATAAATCAATGTAGCCCATGTGTTTCTAGGGTTTTCTATGTATTTTCTGAGGTTGGATTGTGAGTCTCTTAGCAGCTGTCCACCATGGACTTGGGTCACTGATGTGGTTCTTGTGTTGCTCACAAGGTATTTATACGACTCAAATGTGGTCCATGCATAACTGATGTGGTCTGCGCGTGCCTTGAAGTTCTTTATTTTATATTTCAAAGGGAGATTCATTTAAGACGACTGTCTGTGGAGAGTTTGGGGTGTTCTGGTGGTCTGTAACCTTTAAGATAAGTCTATCAGTGGAGAAAACAGCATAGCTTTTGATGGCAGGTTGATAAAGGTACTTTGTCCCTGCAGTCATTTCATTATAAGGCTACTTTGCCAAGGAGTCTGAGACCACCTACCTGCACACTGAAAACACAGCTGACATCTGTCTCTGACCCAGACACATGCCCTCTAGACTTCTCTGTAACTGAAAGAAAACATTGCAGCCAAGGCCAGAAGAAAACAAGCACTTTTCTCTGCTTTTTCTGTGGGAAAGAGGAGTTGAAACCCAAGTTAATATATTTGAAACATCTAGGGAGAAAAACAACAGAGCTCTGAAAACCAGTTAGTTCCCTTACTCTTCGGTATGTTGCTTGCAGAAGACTTACAAAGAAAACTTCTGTCATAGTGGCAAACAGCAAGTGCAACCTGTGTTATGTGAGACATTAATTCCCTTGGGCTGGGAAAGTGGAAGAATCAGGTCCCTATATTCATGAACTATTTTCTTTAGTTTCGGAGACCGTTTACACAGCAGGTTTGAAGAACTTTGTTAGGAATCCGCTTTATCGACTTGATCGTTACCATAAGCCCACTGGAGGACATTTTAAAGGGACAATTTGTTATATGTAACAGCTAGAAGAGTTAGTTTATTCTTATTCATTTTAATTGGTTCTTTTTTAAACCAAAAATTATAGTGTGATTTTTGCCTACATAGCCTTGTTAAAATTGCCCTGAATACATAATATGATTATGTCTCAATGCCTTCTTCTCAGGAACCCTGCATTTGGTAGAAGGTATTTGATTCTACTCAAACTCACTTTACTTCAGCTCGATCTTGTAAAGCCATTTGCTAATGTAAAGCTTAATACCCTGATAGTCCTGTAAACTGCCTTGTCCACAATTTTAGTCACCAAATTACTAACAAATTTAATGTACTTATACTAAAATAAGGAAGTTCCAGGCTACTTGGTGAATTTTACATGATGTTCTCCTTCCACTAAGGACAGAGTTTCTACAAAACCTACTTGATTAAGATTGGACTTCAGTGGGCCAAGGACAAGGAAATAGGTTGCTTGGCAGGAATCTGACATTGGCCAAGGACAAGGAAGTGGGCTTCAAGCAGAAATCTGACATTAGGCTAGAACAAAAAAGCAATTTCAGGTAGGAATCTAAATCATAGGCTAGAACAAAGAAGTAATTTCAGACAGGAATCTAAATTTTAGACTAGAACAAGGAAGTGGGCTTCAGACATGAAAATGACTTTGGGCTAGGTCAGGGAAGTTGGCTCAGATATTTTGGTCATTCTGATAAGTCCTTAGAAACAGTGATCATGGGAGTGTTCATGGAATTTTGTTTAATGCCTTGCTTGTTCTTTGACTATTTGTGTTTATTGTCTTGCTTGTTCCTTGACTATTTGCATCTATTGTATTGCTAGACCCTCAACCTAGAACTGACTTTAATACCTGCATGTAATTAAAATGGTATAAAAGCAAAAAGGAGGAAGGGGGATGGGATGGGGGTTCTAGGTAGGGGAAATGGGTAAAGGGGACGATATCTGAAATGTAAATAAAAAAATATCCAATAAAAAAATTAAGAAAAGATTGGACTTCAGAACTATGGTTCTTTGATTATTCAGGGTATCAGTGCCATTGAAGCACATATTGTTTGGGGTTGAAGAAATGGCACAGTTGGTAAAAACGCTGATTGTGTAAGCATAAGGGCCTGAGTTTGGATACCTAGCAGTCACATAAAAAACTAAGGCATGGTCCTACATAACCATGACCCTAGCATTGTTGGGCCAGGCATTTTGCCAGTCAGTGAGCTCCCTTTCAGTGAGAAACTCTGTCTCAAAAGAAAATGTGAAGAGCAGAAAGTGCTAGCCAAAGACACAGGATGTCAGCCTCTGGACTCTGGATGAGCACACACGTGTGAACATACCTGCATAAATGCACAAACATAAACTTCATAAGTACACACAAAGTATGTAAATAAATAAATAAATAAATAGGATAATACATATGCCTTGTGTCAAGTTCCAGACAATCTGGAACAAAGTTCTCATGCAGTCATTACTGCCTTTCCCCTTTTTAGGTAGAGCTCTTTAGCATGTTCTGCTTAAGTCTCCTTTAACTAATTTAAATTGTAAATAGAATTTTGCTACCTGTTTTCAGGTCATGAGTTGGGAGTTTAAGGACATTACTATAGATATCATCTACTCTGGAACAGACAGTTAACCCCTAGATGTAATTGTACCTAACCAACACCTACTCAGATAGGATGCTGATTATTGGGTTATCTTTAAGACTTAGGGCTATATCTTTCATTGGGACTGTCCAAATTACAGGGATATTTAGCATTTGTTGCTTGGTTCTGAGGGTAACTCATTATCTCTGGAATACCCCCATATTCCTCATGTCAAACTGGCATGTTCTTCAGTGGTCAAACAGCTACATGTGTGTCCACTTAGTGGTAACTGTGTATCAAAGTAGGGTATATGAGAAGTCTTTGTCTGGAATTGGTCCTATGTGAGAGTTCATTCTATGGCATGAGCGGATAACTTCAAAGACAGCTTATTCCAGAAGACAAGGCTTTTAAACTGTCCTAATGACAAGGTCTATATCAGACTGTGGCTTCTTTCACTTTTCAAACCTGGTGTGACCATGGCAACCACATTGTTCCATAGATGTAAAAGAGATTCCCAGCTGCATTTTCTATGTATAAACTATATAAAAGCTTCATCTCATTTGACCTCTTAGCTCTGTAATGGTTTCGGGGATTGATCTCTTTAATAATCCTTTGTCCCTGTTAACACATGGCACAGCAATGAACAATTCGGTTTTTTGTTTGTTTTTTGTTTTGTTTTGTTTTTGAGGGGTAACTTTAGCCTGATGCCTCAACATTTGCAAAAATAAGATTAAATCTACTCTGATGTCCTAACACATTCTGAGGCAATGTGTTAAGTGAGCAAGTAATTAGTTGCCTCATCCAACAATCAAAACAACTGGCAATTTCACAGAATTATTTAATAAATTGATAGAAAATGTAATATGCTTCACATCTAGGCCAACAAAAACAGCAATTTGTAAGTAAGAATGATTGATAAAGCGACAAATATGCTCAAAGGGCAGACCTAGATTTTGGGATCAAAGGACAAAGTGTGAATTTCTTATAGGTCGGTGCACATTGCAGTATTCATTTACTTCTGAGTTTTGACAAAACAGCAGGAAAATGGTTTTGTGTTAGATCTTTTTAATAATGTTTCCCAGAATGTCTAAGAAAGGATTTTGTATAACTGAAAATCATTTCTCTTCTTTGATTTTTATGTCCTTGAAAGAAATAGGCACATTAAAAGTCATTTCCAGCTAGTGTGTGCTCATGATGTGAGCTCCGTTAGGAAAGATCTGTCTTCTTGTCTTAAACTTTCCCCCAACCACTAGATACTTTCTCAAGGATTTATCAGCTACATCTAAACAAATGGAATTTTTTAAAGTAAAGCCTTTCTAAAGCTTTGAAAGGTTGAGAAGGCTGTTAAATTTTCTTTTAGGCCATTTATTTTTAAAAGTAAAAAACCAATTTAAGCTGGGCATGGTGGCACACACTTGTTATTAGAGAATTCAGGAGCTTAAGCCAAGATGAGCACCATATGTCAGGGCCAGCCTGTGCTGCACTGTGAGTTTAAGTCTAGCCTAGGTTACATAGGTTATCTCGCCAGGGGGGCCGCCCCCCCCGCGCCCGAGGGAGCGGGAGAGGGAGAGGGAGAGGGAGGAAGAGAATTAAAATATGTATTTCTTGTAAGGCAATATTCATTTCTTTGTTAACCTTTACAAGTATTTGAATACATGTTTTGCATATCACTCAAATATTTTTGAAAGCTTCAAAATGCTGAAATATTCCTTGCAATTTTAGAATCAGAGATTTTTTTTTGAGACTGTGTCTTATTATAAACTTGTGTTTGGGGTCAGAAAGTAAAATTATTGGACCATGATTCTTGCAGTGTCTGTAAATCCTTTTCAAAATGGCTAGTGATGAAATAATTTGAAGTTTTGAAGCCAAGTGAGTCAACTATTCCCTGAAGTAGAAATGTTCATCTGGGCAAAATCTGTTCCTAAATTGGACCTCAGTAACAGTGTTGGTCCCAGAAACAGTTCCTTTTCAAATAAGTCATTGATCAACTACAAACAAGTCTGCAGACTTCTGATGGACATGGGATTGTTATTTTCCCTCCCCAGGAAAACCACACCCTACACCAATATTCTCCTCTGGACTGTATAGTGCTGCACATCTTTGCTTGCATTTAAAGTTGTAAAGAGAGTTGGAAGATGTCTCAGTGGTTTAAGAATATGGACTGCTTTTCTACAAGACAGGAATTTAGTCCCCAGTACCCACAGATGGTGGCTCACAGTTGCCTGTAAGTCCAACTCTATGGTATCTGACACCACTGGCCTCTCCAAGCACAGTTTACTCATGTGCTTCTACTAAAAGACAGGAACAAGCATGTATATGTAATTAAAATAATGACAATAAACCTTCCAAGTTTTGAAGCAATTGTTTGAAACACTTAACACAAATCTCTTTCATTAGCATAGATAATTAAAATGGAAGGTCCCTTTGAAGGCTGTGGAAGCAGACTCATGCTCTCCTGATCGATGTGCATCTGTGTTAGCATCCACAGACATGTTGTTGAGGTCATGTGAACACCAGGAAATATTCCTGACAGTTAGACCTTGTCCAACTCACTTACAAGCTAAATTAGAGATTTCTTCTAAATCTTGAAACAGCAATTTATAAAATGTTTGCTTTAATGAAGAATTCTATCACAAACATATCTTTAACATTATGCTTATGTCAATAATTCTGTGTATGCTATAAATAGATTTATATGATACTGATGTCTGTGTGCATGTGTGTCTTAGATTTATATGCTATTTTAAAGCATACATATACATGTTCTATAAATAGATAAGTTATTTATATATGTAAGTTATATATGAGTTAGTATAAAATTAGTCGTAATTTCAGGAAATTATACTAATTTTCACCTCATAAAGAGTGTTAAATATAATTTTCTTGAGTTAAACTACTCATAGAACAAGAGTGGCCAGGGCACTGGCTTATGCAAATTGCACATGTGTAGTCGAATTTTTTGCCTAAATGGGGCAGTCAATACTGTCCCCTAAATACCATGGAGGGCACTGAACCAAATCTCAGTCAAGAGTGTTTGTTTTGTGAGTTTGGTTTGTTCTTCCTGTTGTAATAGCATCAAAGTTTTGAGACAGTTTTTCCTACCTGCTTGCTTATGAGAAGTTCACTTTTACATTCTTGAGACACCCTCTCACGTAGCTCAGGTTAGCCTCCACTTCACTATCTAGCAAAGAATGACCTTGAACTTCTGATCCTCCTGCCTCCATCTTCTGAGGAAAGTAATTACTGGTGTGTACCATCACATCTGATTGACATGGTGCTAGGAATCACATCACATTCAGAGCTTTGTGTGTGTTAAACAAGGACTAAGCCTTTTCCTTCTTCCAGACAAGAGACTTCAACAGTTACATAGCTAAGGTGCTATGAAGTACTAACCCTGATAACATTGTTTTCACTACTGTGTCAACATTTGTAAACTCGCATTTCTTTCTAGCATGTGCTGTATTTAGACTTAGAAGACAGAACCTAAGCATGACTAATTAGGGATAAGAGAGCCAGCTCACCAGTAATTGTCCTTTTATGTTTAATCATGTATTTACTGCTTTTGTGGGGTTAAGTTTTTAAAAAAGTATAAGTAAAAAAAGTATTACCCACTGAAATGAACCAGAACCAAAGCCTATCCATCTCAGTGAATCCCTATACAAACAGAGCAGGCATTCAGAATATAAGCATGGAGCTTCACATGTATTTTATAATTTATTGCTGAATATATTCATGCACTTATCCACCACCAAAAATGGAAAATCCAGAACAGTAAAAACTAGAGAAACAATCCTCTTTGTACCCTCTTTCATAACTCATGTCGATAAGCTACATCAAGCCCTTCCTCATCCCCTAATCTTCAGCTTTTTCACTCTCTTTTTTCTAAATGTTATATTGTGCATACATGTACATTTACTTAAACACACACACACACACACACGGCTAGATTCCACATATAAGGGAGAACATGCAGGGGTTTTTTTCTTGCTGAAATTATATTACTTTACATACTATATGCCCAAAATCTGTAAATTTTTAACATTCATAATAATGTTAATAATATATTTTTATTTCCCTAAGTTCTGATTTGTCTCATATTATATATTCTTTAGTGTAAATTTCTCTTTATATTAGCTAACAGGTCATTTGGACTCATTATTCTTTAAAAGAAATGTCTTCAGGAGAGTTGGCTGATGGTAAACAGTTACGAAAACATTCAAGTAGTTTCACATGGTAAACATTTTGTTACTGGTTTATGACTCATGGGATCATAAGCAAGGCATAGTTTGCATGAAAAGAAAGACTGGATCAATTAATATTTGAGATCTTTCTCAGCTCGTAACATTGTGGCACCTCTTATTAAAAAGATAGATCTGAACTCATGTTAATAAACACCTTAGGTTGAATATGATTGCATATGTAATAAGTCTAAGAAAGTCGTATGTAACAGCAGATGACTGTGTGTGTGTGTGTGTGTGTGTGTGTGTGTGTGTAGCAGATGTGAATATTGGTCTTTATGTTGGTTCTCCAACAACTGGAGCAGGGATTACTCTGACTCTGTTTTCTTCTTATGGATCCTTCTCTAACTGGATAGTCTTGTCTGCCCTGAATGGAAGAGGATGTGCCTGGCTCTTGCAGTGACTTGAGGTGCCAGGGTGGGTTGGTAACCAGGGGGTCCTCCCACTTCTCAGAGATGAAGGGAAGGGGGAAAAGAAGGACTCTGTGAGAGGGAATTTGGGGACTGAGATGGAGGTATGAAGTTAATTAATTAATTAATTAATTAATGTAAATGACATTTTAAATGTCACCTTCTACAACTCCCGTAAGCCAGAGGAAGTGTCCAGGAGGTCATTTTTTCACCAAAGAAGGACTGTCTGAAAGCAATGTTTACAAACACATTCCTTTGCTGATTGTCTGTAGCCCTTGTAAGGTCAAAGCAAGAAGTCAAGGCCTTAGGGGGAGGCAGAGGCAATGATGGGTAAATGAAGCCTTTCTCAGAGTTGAAGAGCCAACCTCAATGAGGCCACTCTTTCATGGGAGATGGAAAGGAATCTTATGATGCATGTTTGTGCTGGCTGCCCATGTCCTAAAGATGCACAGGTCCAGAGAATGACAGAGAGTCATTTTTCTAGGCTAAGGCTAATTTGTGGTCCCATAACACTGTGGGAACTTGAAAATTCAGGCCAGCAAATGAACAGCTCTCTGCTCTCAGAGATACAGTCCCTATATCACTTCTCATCCATTAAAGATTCACTTAAAACCTTAAGAAAGAAAATGACACACACACACACACATTTAGCACGTCATAAAGAATAAAGATTGTCAAACGAGTAATGCTTTCTTAGTCATCAACATACATGAGGGCTAAGGTAGCATCAGAAATATATAAGTTCAGAAAAGATACAAAATAAAAAGGTTAAAGTATTCCTAAGTGTTCATGAGTACCTTTAAAGTTGTTTATATAGGACCTACAACTGTCCACGTACAAGATGTTAACTCCCCAGTATTAGTCCTTCAGTTCAGCTTTCAGAAAATATGCAGTGTAACTATTGCATTACTGATATTTGGATGCATACTATGCATGTAATTGCCATGTTTCTTAAATGACTGGTAGAGGTTGTTAACTTTTTTTTTAGTGTACACAAATATCTTTCCAATGATATTTGGACTTTTGGTTATTTCAAATAATTCAAATTATTCAGTGGATGATCCTTGAGTGGAGCAAGAATAGTCCTTTATAGAGAGCTTACTAGCTACTTGTGTTCTTTCCTGGGCAGGGTATAGAAATAAAAATCACAGCAGCTAACCTCTTGTTATCACTTAACATCATGCCATGCACACTGATATTTTATGTAGATTCATTCATTCAAACTCCACAATCAGTATATGAATTAGACAGTGGGATGATTTTCACATTAAATAAGAAATAAAGGTTAAGTAACTTGCCTTCTGCATGAAGCAAAAGCATACAGGAAGTACTGACACCTAGGAAGAGAGGGATAGTGAAGTAGTTATATATCTTTTTGAGGTCCCAGTTGACATTTTAGATTAAAAAGTATCTATAGGACAAACTATTGATTATGGCAGCATGGTGGACTAATTAAGCTAACATCATATGGGCTTCCTAGTGAAAAACCTAAAGGGTGGGTAAGACAAAAGTTCAAATAACCAGACAGTAAAGTCTAGAGTGGATAGACATCAACCCCTGGGTGAGACAGAACTAGAGTGACGAACTGAATTCACTTTTGGGGTTAAGTGTCCTTAGTAAAATCTGGGCTTTGTACTTGTTTCTGTGGCTTCATGGCACAAAAGACTGGAGATAAGTCTCACAGGCTATTCAACATTGTCGACATGTAAAAACACATGCATCTGATGGCTGTACATTCAGGGGGAAATTGAGCTAGAAGGGAAAGTGCAAAGAGATGCAGCTTCTGAGCCTTAGAGCTTCCTGTAGGTGGGGAGCTGTGTCTTAAGAATTTGCATAGTTCTATACTGTGCTGGCTCCCAAGTCAGTCTTATATTGTGTAGGTCCCCTGAGGAATTTTCAAACCAAGACCCTAAAATGGCAATGGGCTAACTGTATCCCTAGCAACAAATCCACAATCTTTTCTGGAAGAACTCTCAAATCTAGAGCTCAATTAAGTCTCTAGATAACGCTCCAAAAAATTGTAGTCAAAATGAGCAAAACAGAATATAATACAGAGTGAGAGATCCCGCCACTGTGATGCCAAGCTTTCATCTGCTAATGTTATAGATTATAATATGAAAGAATGTACTTCCTCCTTTGAAAATGATAAAAAGAAAATAAAAATAGTATTTGAGGAAGGATGAAAGAACTAATAAGTACAATTTCCAAAGGCAAAAATGTAACTTCTAGAAAATGATAAAGGAATAACTAATAATAATACTAATAGCTAAAGTGATGGTTCATTAAGTAGAATACACAACTGAAAAAAATCCTGAAAACCAAGTATGGAGTTAAGAACTAAAATCTTTGAGAGAAGATTTCAGAGGCATGGAAAATAAAGAGAGAAAATGTAGCATCCATTAGACTACTGACCCAGAATCAATTTTCCTGAGGAGATAAAAAAGGTTTTACTTTTCTGAACTGAAAAATAGTAACTCATGACTTAATTCAGTTGGATCCCAGTTACAATAAATTAAAACAGAACCTTGTTGTGGATAGCCCCGGCCTTGTATTTTGATACTAATTCCCCTTTCCTGTGAAGGGCTGCAGAGGAGGTGTGAGTCATTACACAGATGAATTCTGGTAAACCTTCTGCCCATCTTAATTTGTAAAATAAAGGCTGGAGTCAGTGATTGGACAGAAGAAGGGGAAGTGGAGAAATAAAGGTTGGTGGAAGAGAGCAGAGGGAGGACTGGAGGAAGACAATGGAGGAGGAAGACGATGAAGGAGAGGATGACTGGGAAGCAGGAGTTAGGGCAGACGCAGGGTCTGGAAAATCCTTAAGTTATAAGGGTCTCATAGCTGGGGAACAGAGTAGTGTAGGGGTATCTGCCCAATCTAGGCTTTGTTAGCAAAGACTCCTTCATCACATGTGCTTACTTTAGCAGAACATCCTGTCTCCTGTGTCTGATTCAACGAAACGTTCCTTCACAAGTCTGTTTTAGTCTTTCACCTGTGTCCAGTTTGACAAAATACCCCTTCATGTGTTTGTCCCAGAAAAACACCATCCAACTGACTTTCCAAAGAGCCCTTAAGTGTCCACTTCGACAATATGCAAGAATATAGTAAGTATGTAAAGTGTCCTTCAATGATGTTTATTTTTAAAATTTAATACACATTAGAAAAATCATCAAGAAAATCTGTACACAACCGAATTACTGGAGCTAATGTGGAGAAATAACACCATTAGAATTTGGAAGAGTACAACAAAATCCAAGAGGTGTTTAAGAAAATAAATATCAGGATAAAGTTATAAGCCCTTCAGAAGTAACTTAGAGAAACAAAATCTGGGTACTGTGGCTCAGATCTCCAAAGACCTATTACTCTGAAGGTTGACATGATTTAAAGGTTCTCAACCTTCCCAATGCTGCTACCCTTGAATACAGTTCTTCATGTTGTGGTGACCCCAACCATAAAATTACGTTCATTGTTACTTCATAACTGTAATTTTCCTATAGCTGTGCATCATAATGTAAATATTTTTGGAGACAAAGGGTTGCCAAATGGGTTGCAACCCACAGGATGAAAACCACTGGTTTAATAATGTATTTATTATCTCTCTCAATCTTCATAGTTCCTGAATTTACACAAGGCAGAGGGACATTTCCCACAATTCAGGGCTTTGAAAAACCAAAGCCTGCGTGATATAGAATGACCGGTGGCCCTTTCACTCATGTACCTGTTATATGAAACTGTTTTCTGCTCATTGGTTAGCAGTAGTTAGCCAGAATTACATGTGGCCTCTCCATGTGTCCTTTCTATTGCTGGAAGTTGGGTTCCATGTGCAAGCATCCTTAGTGGACAAGCCAGTCCTGATGAATTAGCTTCTGAAGTTTCACTTCATCATCTCCATGAACTATGTTGATTTGGGTCATCACAAGCCCCTGTCCAGATTCAAGCAACAATAGACATAAACTCACTACAGTTCTCTCAGGGAGAAAAGGAGAAGAATGTATTCTGAAAGGGCTCCTGGAGGTCTTTTAGGAAATCTTAGGTGCTCCCTCTTAAAGCTAAAATGAGGGGTGTCATATAATCCTCCTTCTTCATCTATTCTGAAATCCCCCCCAAATTTACCTCCCCATATCCACTGATTGCTTAAAACTACCAAAGAATCAACATTATTTGAAAATTAAAGTTTAGTTTTCTATGTATGTTCAAAGAGAATGTTCTTCTGTATTTCCTAGTTCACCATTTTGATTTCACTTTGAAACCCACATCTGGTTTCCATTATAGAGCAACTTTTAAAGATTTCTTTACATCTTATGTGAACAGGTGTTTTCCCTGCATGTGTGCCTGTGTACCATGAGAGTCCAGAAGAGAGTGATGTAACCCCTGGCACTGAAGTTATACATTGTTCTGAGATTCCGTGTGGGTGCTGGAAGAGCACTCTGTGCTCTTGACCTCTGAACCATCTCTCTATCCCCAAGGCAAGATTTTAATTATGAAAAAAGTAGACCAATTATAATTATAATTAGAGGTCAACGACTCTAGTGATGGCTAGTTTCATGTCAACTTGTCACAAGCTAGAGTCATCTGGGAGGAGGCCACCTCAATTGAGAAAATTCCTCTGTAAGATTGGGCTATCAGCAGGCCTGTAGAGTATTTTCTTTATTGATGGGGGAGGGCCCAGCCTATTGTAGGTAGAGTCATCCTTGGGCTGGTTGTCCTGAGTTCTATAAGTAAGCAAGCTGAGCAAGCCATGGGCAGCAAGTCAGTAAGCAGCACTCCTCCATGACCTCTACATTGGCTCCAACTTCCACGTTTCTGCCGTGTTTGACTTCATGTCCTCACTTCCTTCCATAATGACCAGCACTGTAGGAGCAAAAATAACCCTTTCCTCCCCAGGTTGTTTTCAGTTATTGTGTTTCACTACAACAGTAGTCACACTGACTAAGACAACTCTAAAACTGATATATTTTGTGCCAGTTCACATGGCTTTTCATCTGCATATCAATTTATGTATGAACTTGAGGCATCTGTGTAAAAGCTTCCTGCATGTATAGATAAGCTTGCTTTTTGTGTGAGCTTTTTGGATTTGGATGTGAGCTCCTCCTACCTGTGGACACTCTTTTCAAGTCTGTTACTTGAGAGCAATGCATTAAAAAATGGTCCCTGAAATGAAGCAGATTCTTCAGAACTGTTCTGGATCCTGAAGAGGACAATTGTGTTTTGCACAATTGAAAGGCTCAAGGCAACCATGTGGGCTCTGGTCTGATTCAGAGTACCAACTTCTGATTTGTAAACGCTTTCAACTAGTGTGGGTATCTAATATACATCTAGATTTCAGGGTGGTGGTTTACATCTTGGGATTTTGTGTGTGTGTGTGTGTACATGTGCGCGCGTGCTTTGCATCATTTTTTTGAAGGACACTGGGCCTGGTTAACACTGTTTAAGTTTGGCATGGCTATGGTGCCTCCCTGAACTAACTTTTCTGTTAGAACATATCCCTTATGTTCCAGTCTATCAGAATGCATTTGTTACACAACTCCTGCATGCCAGGCATTATGTGGTGCCATAGATAATCTGTAACAGACAAGATTCCCAGTGTTCCTGCAGCTTTGATGTTTATAGTTTAGCGGCTATATAGGAGGTCTTGATTTTGTTATACAAAACCATCTAAAGTATCACTTTTATCTTTAAATTTATAAAATGATAGATTCTTTTAAAAATGTCATGTTTGAATGCTCATAATAGCTTGATGACATAATCTATTTATAAGCATAGGACAGAATTTCACAGGAGAAGAAGCACAAAGGGTAAAGGGAAGCATGAAGCTGACTGGAGTTGTTAGGTTTAGAGCCTGACCTCCGCTGATCCCTGTAAGTGATGCTCTGCCACACATCCTTAATATACCAACCAGAGAGGTAGGCACTGTGAAAGGAAGAAGGAGGCGATTTAGTACATGTTGTCCCAGTGACAAAGGAACAAATAGAGAGGCTCGAAGATTCTCACATCCACGTCTGGGATTCTGACAGGTTAGATTTAAATAGAGGCCAAAGGCATTGATAACTAAGCAGTCTTGGCCCCATACTTCAATGCCCCATCATTATTTCCTCCCAAGTCTGTCTGTCGAGAAGATGTGAAAAATTGTCAGAGTGGTGTGGAGTCTCTTCCTCAGACGTAAGCTCCCTTTGCGAGTGGCTCCAGAGCTCCAGTCTGGCCTCCCAGCCAGAACTCTTTCAGAGGAAGTCCAGTTCCAGTTCCATGGTATGACTGCTGAAGCCAAGGACATATGTGCCCCCTTATGGGATAGTTTTGCTCCTGGCAGGAGACGAATGTTATGGTATGGTGAATGCAATGCATAACTTAGATAATCTGAGTTATCTGGGAAGCAGCCATTTTTTTTCTGTACTTAAAAAGCATTCTTCATGAAATGACAGAGTTCCAATGTCAGAAACTTTGTGTTTTCTACATGATACACATTTTGGACTAGATAGTTTATCTTTTTTTTTTTTAAGGAAAATCCTATTTTCTTCAACTACATAGTCCACATATCACCTAACAAATTATTTGCATAACTGATGAAGTAATGACATCTTTTGATGCTAAAAGACATTATCGAACAAGCCATATAATACTGTAACTATTCACTCCCATAGACAATGCAAATTAGGCTATAAGAAGGGTTTGTAAATAAGGATGCTTCATTGTCTTCCTTTCCTATTTGTTTCCCCTTTACTTCCTTCACTTGTCTTGCTGTTCTAGCTAAGCCTTCAACCACTGTAGTAAACAAGAAACCTGACAGTGGGCATCGTTACCCTTCCTCTTGGTTACGATGGAAATGCCTTGAATATTTATTTATTTGTGGTATCTAAGGGGCAATCCAGTAGATGGTCCAGGATCTATGTCCAAGCAAGCTGTATAAGTAGACTCAGTGGGTTCAGTGGGTATTACACACACACACACACACACACAAACACACAGACACACGCATTCATACACACATGCATACACATATGCCACACACACATATACAAGCATACACACATACACACACCACACATACATATATACATGCCACACACACCACACATAC
>NW_021604616.1:253800-262874 GCF_004785775.1 Grammomys surdaster | reverse complement strand
GCCACACACACCACACATACATATATACATGCCACACACACCACACACATACATACACATGCATACTTACACACACACACACACACATATACACATATGAGTATATACATGCATTGCGTACACACATAAACACATACGTATATACACACATGCACACACAGATACCACACCACACACACATTCACACATACACACACCACACACACACAAGTTGGAAAGACTGATAGCGGGGAGGGGAAATGCTGAAGAGGAGGGAATGAGAGATGGGCTCTATAAACACACATTATGAAATATGCAAACAAGAAATATTTATAAAAAATGTATTTTCCAGTGAATATAACATCTATGCATCAGTTGTAAAAACAGGAAAGTAGTTAATGTTGATGATTCTGACTGGCTCATGAACCTTCTTCAGTCTAAGTCAGAGCTCCTTTTTTCGAGTGTTCTCTGAAGCCAGGGAGAAGACACCGGTATCTAGTAAGGTGGCTGCTTCTGGTATTCATTCTGGTCCTGAATGTACCCATGACTTTTCTGGAACTACTACAAAGTAAGTAGCATTTACAAAGGTTTTAAAAACTTGAGTGTTTTTCACAAAATGTTCTTTTGGGTATAAGTAATGGTAAACAAGAAATGAAAGCCTTCCATATAGGATTCGCCTTGACTGGCTTCTTCTCCCATAAAAACAAAGCTTAGAAGAAACTGATCTGCATCCAGCTGTGGAGCCATTTTTCATATGGAGGTTATTTTCCATGGAACCCTAAAGCAATTTGGAAGATATTTACCCCTTAATTAATTTTCCTAAAAGTTTGGTGGAAACATTAACCTTCATAAGCAGGGGAACATGCCATAGTTTTCCATGATTAAATGCCTATTTATACACACTGAATGAATGTGCACATATGTGAGCACATGTACATAGTTATTGCATGTAAGAGAACATGGCAGGGCTGAGAGAAGAACATGGATGGTTTATTTTGCTGTCTCTCCTAAATCTAGCAAAACATCCTCCTTTGCTTCCTGGTCAAACATTGGCAAATTCCTCAGCAATGAGAGTATATATTTGGGGCGTGTTTTTTTAGTCACCACATCAGCGTCAGGGATAAGAAATATCAGGTATGTACGACTTCCAAAAATACCACATTATCAAAAAAATAATATTGTACCAAGTAGGTCAACCATTCATTAGAGTCTGGGTAACACAGTCACAGACTAATGTCAAGAAAGAGTGGATCTAGGCCAGCAGAGAGAAAAGCACTTTGTTTGCAGTAGACCAAACACGGACACACAGATATAAAGGAGGAAATTACTTCCTCTTCAAAGGGTTTTTTCCCTTCCTTTCCCTTTTTTAATCTTTAAGGGTTCATTCATTCAACAAATATTTATTAACTGTCCACTACATTAAATATGCTGTTCCCGGAATTTGGAATTTGGCAGTAAAATCCTCTGTTCACATCCGTCTTACTTTCCAGTAGGGAGACAGAAAATAAACAGATAGTCCCTTGGGCACTGATGTGCTGTAACTCCAGGGCACACATCTTCCGTTTCAAATTCAGCAGCAGCCAGCATTACACATGACACTTAGCACTGGTGTGAATGCATTCAATGGATGGCCTCTATAAATATCCACTAGCCATAGCCACATAATACACGAAGGAAGGTAGAAGATGTTGTCTGTGTACTGCAGGCTATACGAAACTGGCACCAAGTCAACAAAGGGACATCAGATATGTATGCTGAAGAGCAGCTAATACTTAAAATACAGTTCACAATACTAAAAAATAACATATCGCCATATGCAATAATTCATTTATAAAGCAATGCAGTTATATTTCTAGTAAGGCACATATTTGTATATATGTATGTATACAAGTTTATGTTGTATGTGTTAATTCATAATAGTCAACAACTGGTAATATAGTATGGTGTTATGATTATAGAAGTGACAAGAAGCTGATAACTGTGTACAGAAGTGGTTCTCAACCTGTGGGTCGTGACCCTTTGGGAGTCAAATCACCCTTTCACATGGAATCACCCAAGGCCACTGAAAAACACAGGCATTTATATTAGGGTTCATAACAGTAGGAAAATTAGTTATGAAGTAGCTAAACATAATTTTAGCGTTGGGGGGGTCACCATAGTTTTAGGAAGTGTATTTAAGGATCACAGTGTTAGGAAGGTTGAAAACTACTGGTGTAGAATCATGATCAAACTTCTATTTACCTCAGAGCTGCCATGGGCTGCCTTTCTACAATTTCCGATTATTCTTTAGTCCTTCTTTGACACCTTCTGCTGCAGCCGAGCCAGAGTTTGGTCCAAATAAGACAGACTCCTTGCCAGGATAAAGAGCCAACCCCAGATGTGATCTGTTCTAATCAGTGTCCAGGAAGAGTCCTGGGTTGAGATAATTGAAGCCAGAGAGCAATGCAGAGGTGTATGTGAACCAAATCTTAGAAGTGGACACCTGAAGCCTCCTTGTCACATCTCCCTCTTCATGGCTCCTCAATTCAGATAGCGGCACTCATGTAGAGATAGTGGCTTCCTGTATAGAATTCCTAAAACCAAAACAGACAGGACGTATGTATACTTCAGCAGCAGTCCCTGTGCACTGGTTAAATTCTAGAATATTATTTAGGTCCCACATTGATGCAGGAGACAATCCACTGTCATAGAGCATCCCACAGCTTGTGTTGCTTGAGTTAAACGCTGCACAGGAAGCTGTTCAGGATGAGTAGTGAATAGGAGAGTGAATTAAAAAATGCCGCGTGTCCATGTTGCATAAAATCTGTGACCAGGACTTGGCTGCAGACTACTTATTATATATTAAGTTGATGGGACATCTCTACTGATGCTCAGTGTCCCCTGGCAATGAGAAGGACAGCATTGTAGTTGACACTAAAAAGAAAGGGACAAAGTGATAAGCTATCCAACCTGGGGAAGGCAGAGTTAGGAGTTAGGTGAGTGAATGAGTCCTTGGGAATATATTGATAACAATGGAGAGTTGAATTCGTGAAGGAGGAGTGAGGAATTATAATCGCATGTTAACTGTCAAAACACAGTGGATTTGAACACATGTCTCTGTAATTCTTTATATTTTGGTGGCAGGCCAGAACTCCGAAGGAAGCACTTTCAGTTCACATCCTAATAATTAGCAACATAGAAGTAATTGTGATGTTTGTAAATTATCTAGCAAGGGAAAAGCCCAAAAGCATAAGAATGCAGAAGCCCGCAGAATTTTTCTGGGTTGATGGGAAAGCAAACATAGCCTAATAGGACATATCTTCCCAAGCCACACGGTCCTGTCAGAACACACTCAAAGACTCAACTCCTTGTCTTTCACAGGAAAGACGGTATGGTGTCTGCCAGTAAAACCACTCAGGCTGCACGCTGGGGGATGCCTTATATGCCCAGTGGGTCTACCTCTGGCCGAAGAATTACAGGGGAGAAGAAATTATTTGTAAAGAATGACTGCTAACATCTCTGTACTGCAGAATACCTCAAGCAATGAACACACGATCTGTTTATTTTCTTGGAAATATATTTTTGAAAATATTCTCTGATCCAAAATATGTGTTTTCAATTTGGCTTGCCATGTCCTGGACCGAGAGTGATGTATTTTATCCATATTCATCACCAGACACAAACTTTCTATTCATAGCTCACTGGGTAGTATAAATTCTGGCTTCCAGGAGGAATTTCCTTATGTGGCTCACATATGGTAGTCTTTTACCACAGGCCTGGCTCCGAAGGGGGTGTTTGCATTCCTCCAAGGGCTCAGGTTAAATGTAAAGGGTCTTCCTTCAAAACACAAACTGCTGTTACATGTCAGGGGAAGGTAGGACAGTGTGTTCTTAAACCCTTGCTAGCTTCAGGAATGTCTAACCTGATTTCCTGCCATAAATATTTTATTTGAAGAGGAAAAAAAGAGACTTTTCAAATATGCCAGTTCAAACTCAGTGCAGACCCCTTCAGGATAGATGCTCTGCGGTGATGGGAGACCAGCCATGTGGTCCCAAGGGCCCAATACTTGGAGGTCATGGGTATCCCCACGGGCCTCCTCTGCATGTTTGGTATGAGGGAAAGTCACCCAGCTGGGGGTTTTCTACTGGGTGGTAGAAGGAGAATTGTGGGTGGCAGCATAGTTTGTGTGCCGAGAGCTTGGACAAGAAACATGTTTACCAAAGGGTGGCTTCAAAGCCTCTTCAAAAAGCGGGCCTCTGTCCCCAGGTCCACCTCTGCTCTGGAAAACAGGCCCTTGGTCTCAGGTAGGAACCCTGGTTGGATTTCCTCTGTTGAGTGCCTGCTGCCAGCCTCTTTCCTTTGCTCTTTGATGAGGTGACACCAGATAATCACAGGTTCTTGCTGGTGCCCAGGTTCGGAGGGTACCACTCAGGGTATGCCTGTGGGACGATATCTGGAGTGATCTGGACTTTGGAGCCGAGTGAAGTTGCCGCTTAGGTTAAACCAGTGAGCTCAAGCAGTCCCTTTGCATGGTCCTTTACCAAGTCACACCTTTCCATTTGGCCCTGGTTCCCAGAGCTGCCAGTGAACTGAAACTGAGAGGCCATGAAAACAGAAACCGGAGAGGGAGGTGGGGAAAGGCATGTGTTGTTCCTCTGGGACCCAGAGATCTAACCTTCTCCAATTTCAAGTTCTTCTCTTTACTCCCTAAGTAATCTTACCTCAGAGAAGATAGACTCCTACTCTCTTGGATTTGCCTCTGTGGGAACACAGAGTACATGGTGGGATGGAAGAGAGCTGTGTTCAAGGCCATTAGGAAGCAGCCAGAGTACTCCCACTTTCTGACAGGAAACATTTCTCTGGAGCAAAATGGAAGCAGAATCGGGGTGGTTTTGTCGATATCTTTCCCAGATGCAGTCAAAGGTTTCCCTCAAGTGTAACTCGGGAAGGTCCTGTTTTCACTGTTAAACTTGGACCCATTCATGCAGAGTTGTCGCAATCGCTGTTTTGACTGTTTTCAACCCGACTGGCGCAAAGTTAATAACATCGGCCCAGGCCAGCTGTGTCAACAGAGCCCAAGGAATTATTGAATGGCTAATTCATTGATATTTTATAATGATCTTGTATGTGGATGGAGTGGCGATTATAATAAACAACAGATAGTGAAAAACCAATCTACAAATCTGCACATTCAGGCGGTAACTTGACAAAGAGCCTAATTGGTTCAGACAAAATCTTAACTTCTATCTCACTCAGGCATGCATCTATGAAAGGAAAAATGACATCTGAAATTTCTGGAGCACTATGAGACACAGAAGATCCAAGGCTAGAATACATGATCTTTGTCCTTAGCAGAAAAGAAAGATGGGTAAAGTAAGCAATACCACAACTGCAACTTTTTGGAAAATTCTTAGGGAGAGATACTTTTCTGAGTCAGGTGGAGAGGTGAGTTGTCAGGAGCATTTTTTGCTAGAGAAGAGAATTTCTGTTGAGTCCTCCATGATGGATCAGATCTACTAAGAGTAAAGTGGACACGTGGTGAGTATTTCAGCATAGGTAAAGACAAAGACATGAATATGGACAGGCTTTGAGAGTCCAGAGTTAGCTAAGGTTGGAGTTTAGTGTGCTGCTTGGGGCTACTGGGAGTGAAGGTGGAAGAATTATGTGCCAAGATGATTTGTGAGAACTTTAATATCATCCCATTAAATTTATGCTGACAGCATAACCTTCCTGGGGAAGCCAAAGCAAGAGTCTACTGGGAAACTTGTCTGTACCTTTTTTGTTAGAAATATTTAAGTAGGAGCATTGAAGAGTACTGTAAAAAAGAAAGAGAGATTAAAAAGAGATGAGTAATACTAAGAGGAACCTCGGGGAAGCTGGTATGTAGCTATAGGAACAGGGGTTCAAAGAAAAACTGGAGAGACATCAAAGCTACTCATGAAGTTGAGGGACAAAGGTTACAAGTTCAAGGCCAGCCTGGGCTATAGTAAGTTCAAGGCCCACGTGGGCAGCTTAGAGCTGTTTTAAAATTATAACAAGTAGAGAGATAAATGGGGTTTCAGTCCTGACGGTAGAACACTTGGATAATATTCACAAGGCCCAACATTCAATCCTAAGTACTGAAAAGGGACAGGAGGAAACAGAAGGGTGAAGAGAAGAAGGAGGTTCTAGTTCCAATAAAGAAATCTGTGCATGCCTACTCACGTGTAGAAAACATTAAGAACTATAGCAGATCTAGACCTTACTTGTAAGTTAACAATTCTTCCTGCTGCCATTTCACTGGTACTAAGAGCATACACATGTCTCCTGGATCAGAGAAAAAAAGTTAGTCGTGGCAATTTTCATAAGTGAGGTTTAGAAATCCTTAGTTTAATAGGTACTTTATTCTTCTTTTGTTTTATTCTTAGATGAATAAAATTCCCCCTCCACAGGAATACAAAATATCTAGTCCTTGTAATTCGTATGTTCTTTCTTAATGTTATTAATGGCTTGGCTATTTCAGTGGAATCTCTAGATGCTTGTGAAGAAAGTAGTGACTTCATTGCATTAATTTACAGATTAAGTATACCCTTGTTACTGCTCTGAATTTTAACAGCCCAATTAGCATGTGTCTTCCTGCTGGTCATTTTAAAGATACAATCTATTTATGTGACTTAATGCTTTGCAGTTGCTATAGTTTGCCTGGATCCCAAGGCTTCTGACACAAAAACCATTACAACATTATTCAGTGATGTTAGCATTGAATGGGCAACAGTCAGTGGCTTTGTATCTGACTGCTGACTACCATCTGAAAATCCAAGACCTTAGAGTTTTCCCACAGGTTGATATGGTCATGATGAAGAACATTTGACAGCTACCTGGGAGAGTTCGGTCGAATCCCAGGGAGGTCAAGGGTGATTGAACAGAGTACTTTATTGGTATAAGAGAAGGTCTAGTGGGTCAGTGGGTTAAGTACTTGCTGAGCAAGCATGAGGACTCAACTATTTGATCCCTACAATCCCTGTAAATGCCCAATGAGTGTGGTGGGTGGCCTGTAATTCCAGCACTCAAAAGACAAAAGATGGGGGGGATGCCCGAGGCAAGCTAGACTAGACCAGTTCTACCGTTTAGCTCTGTGTTCAGCTGAGAGACACTGCCTCCAAGAATAAAGATGGGACATGGTTGAGGGAGACTCCCACTGTCAGTCCCAGTGCCCCAGTCCATGCACATGCATACATATGCACACCATACAAATTAATAGAGAAAGAGGGGGGAAAGTAAAGCCATTGGTTTACCTGAGGAAGAAAATGTGGGCAGGAAGTAAGGTCCTGTGTCTTAACAAAAAGCCTTACATTTTGGAATGAGAGGAACTGCATCCTAATTCCTGCCCCATAGTTAGGTTTTGTTTGTTTTGCTTTCTGACTCACTTTGAATCTTCATTTCTGAAACTGCAAAGCTCCAGATGAAATCTTTGAGCATAATTTACGTCACTTGCTTAGCACATTAAAGTGTTTTGGGCATCACTAAGTGATTTATTGTTCCCTTTATGATTTTTATGTTTTACACAGACAATAAGCTTGGCCTCTCACTAACGTCCAGGCAAACCCAGGCATCTCTTCATCTTCAGAATCACCCTCCAAACCACGTTTCTTTAGTTTTCACTAACACTTAGTCAAGGCAGCTGTTGGCTGGCATGGAAGTACTACTTTCCATACATGATCTCATGCAAATACTCTAAGCAACCCAAGGGAAAAGGAGCTGTTGCTACTCCCACAGGAAGTGTGCTCAAAGGATCATAAGTAGTCCTAGGCATACTGTGAAGTCAGCATAGACTCAAAGTATGACTCTAGAGATCTTAACTGTTGTACCTCTCTCCCAATCACTGATCCCTTCTCTTCATCCCTGCCCAAGACCACCTTGTCTCCCTCATGCCGTCTTTTCTAGAGGCAGTGTTCTTGCACAGCATCCCACATGTTACTCATTGGTTTCATGTCTAACTCTTTTGTGAGACCCAGAGTTCCTTGAGACCTCTATCTGTCAGTTTTCTGCCAGGGTCTCAAAACAACTGTGAAAAATTGAGTTCAAGGAGGAATGGTTTCTTTTGGTTGCCTTTTCAGGAGTTCTACTGTTAGAGTCACTTGGTTCAGCTGTGTCTGGTTTGCAGCAATGCAGACCATCATGGAGGGATCACATGAGAGGGCAAATGCATCCAGAAAGCAAAGAACAAGGGAGAAAGGAAAAGGCTGAGGAAGCGACATAGTTGAAAGGCTTTCCTTCCGCCATTTATTTATTCTAACTAGTTCTTCCTCTTAGTTTCTATCACTAGCTATTCCTGTTCTCTTAGTTTCTATCACTAGCAATTACCTGTGAACTCTAGCATGAATCACTGCTTTCTCAGAGTCCACTGGTGCCTGAGGACGATGCTGTCAACTCATGAGTACTGAAGGTGAGGGGAGGCATTGGAGATTTAAACCCTAACAATGTCTGCCATCTTTCTCTTACCTTCCATAGTGAGTCTTCTGGCACTAGGACAGGAGTGGACATACTCCAGGGTCTTGTTGTTTGTTCACTTGAATGTCTTCTCCAGACAGAAAAGAATTCTGTGTTCATGCTTAATAAATATTGACCTTGATAGAAAGCTTTGTTTCTCATTATAGAAGACCAGACACATTTATAAGAAGTTTCCCTTCTAATTTTCATTTTACTTGCAAGCTTCCCGGAGTGACATAATTTATCTGCTGCTGTTTCTTTTCTTTTTTTTTTTTAAATAGGGGAAATTATGGTGGAGAAAAAGCAGGAGAAAACAGATTTTAACTGATATTTTGATGCAATTAGTGGAAATAGTCAAGAACTGCTTAATTTCTAAACCAGAGTACATTCCAGATTAAATGTTCAAATTAAAACAAAATGCTGGCTAGGGGGGTCCTTTGCAGTTTTGCTTTGTACCTTTTAGCAGATAAATTACTAAAACCATCAGTTCTGTAGAAGGGAGGCTGTTTTTAATGTAACGAAGGGAAAGTTATTATGGATTTGTATCACAGGTCTTACAGTAGTTTATAACTCTTAATTTTTTTTTCATGTATTTTTCCTCTCTCTCTCTCTCTCTCTCTCTCTCTCTCTCTCTCTCTCTCTCTCTC
>NW_021604616.1:228396-253790 GCF_004785775.1 Grammomys surdaster | reverse complement strand
CTCTCTCTCTCTCTCTCTCTCTCTCTCTCTCTCTCTCTCTCTCTCTCGGTGGAGGGAGGGAGGCATGTGTTCACACATGTGCACCATGAAAGTCAGAAAACAACCTGCAGGACTAAGCTCTCCCATTCTACCGTGTGAGTCCCAGAGATTGAACTCCAGTTGTCAGGCTTAAATAGCAAGCTCCTTCATCCACAGAGACATCTTGAGAAGCCCCAGTTCATAACTTAAAAATTCACTGGGTATTTGTAAGACAGAACTAGGCTGAGCCATGAGAACAACAACAACAGTTTTTATGCCAGCATTTCCTAATATATGAGTCATACTCAATACTTTTATTTTCCTGTTATGATAAAATAAGCTACTTTGAAATTCTACTGGAAGAAACACTGATTGCCTTTGTCCCTACCTCTGGCCCCAGGCCTGCTCTGAAGGCCTTGTCTGCTACAACCTTATAGGCTGGAGCTCTGTGTTCAGAAAGCACCTTCTCCACATGGCCATTGGTTTGGCATTTAGAATCTTCTCTTCAGAAGCCTTACTTTCTTTTCAAAGTAAAAGTACTACAATTTTGGTTTTCAAAAAGTATTACCTAATTTGGACCAAACTCCATATCCCTTTTTCTTTTCATCCCAAATAATAGTCAAATAAAGTTTGATATGATTTTTGAAATTAAGACCAAATACTTGTACATTTTAGTAGGGTACTATTCCTTCTTTTTTTCCTCATCCTTTTTTTTTTAATTAGTAACTTCAAAAAAAATGTTACTCAAAGGCTTTATAAGTTTGGTAATGCTCAATAACAAGATGCCCATACAATCAGAAGTGTAACCCAATACTCAACCTAGATATGCCAACTATCTTTGGCTGGCGGAGACATGCAAACATCTGCCTCCATGTTTCCTCCCCCTCCCCCCGTCTCCTAGCTCCTCTTCTCATTCTCCTCCTCGTCTCCTTACTCCTCCTCTTCCTCTCCTTACTCCTTCCACCTTAGCTCCTCCTACATATCACCCTTCCTGATAAAATAAAACTTTTCTTTCAAAATACAATTAGAGCATAACTATACCAATTTGTATCAGTAAGGTACAAGATAGACCTAATACCCAGTCCAACATTTTGTTGACTAACCAGAACCTCTGTCATCTCTCCTAACTAAAAGACTTAGTTCTGAACCTGGCTTTTATTCTTAGCTTTAGAATGAATGTCAGCTGAAAATCATCCTTTCAAATCTTTTCTCTAAAAGTAAATAGCCAGGGTTGGCTGTGAGATTATAAGTCTTCAACCCCGTCAGAAATCCAGAATGACTGAATTAACTGAAATTATGGGAATCACAAAGCATAGCTTCTAAATTTAAAGAGATCGCTGTACACCTGGACAGTCCCTATACTATAAAATGTTGGAGCATCCAATCATCAGCCTTCTGGCCCAGGATCATCTGACAGACTTAGTGATGCAGAATTATTAAGGGCTTATTACTCTGTCTTGGTAGATATAAAGTTCTTATCAGAAAACATCCAGGAAATCCAGGACACAATGAGAAGACCAAACCTAATGATAATAGGTATAGATGAGAGTGAAGATTCCCAACTTAAAGGGCCAATGAATATCTTCAACAAAATTATAGAAGAAAACTTCCCTAACTTAAATAACGAGATGCCCATAAACATACAAGAATCCTACAGAACACCAAATTGACTAGACCAGAAAAGAAATACCTCCTGTCACATAATAATCAAAACACCAAATGCACAAAACAAAGAAAGAATATTAAATGCAGTAAGGGAAAAAGGCCAAGTAACATATAAAGGCAGATCTATCAGAATTACACTAGACTTCTCAACAGATAATGTAAAAGTGAGAAGCTCCTGGACAGATGTCATACAGATCCTAAGAGAACACAAATGCCAGCCCAGACTACTATACCCAGGAAAACTCTCAATGATCATAGATGGAGAAACCAAGATATTCCATGACAAATCCAAATTTACACAATATCTTTCCACAAACCCAGCATTACAAAGGATAATAGTGGGAAAGCTCCACTACAAGGAGGGAAATTATACCCTAGAAAGAGCAAGAAAGTAATCCTCTTCCAACAAATCCAAAAGAAGATAGCCACACAAAGATAATTCCACCTCTAATAACAAAAATAACAGGAAGCAACAATCACTGTTCCTTAATCTGTCTTAACATCAATGGACTCAATTCCCCAATAAAAAGACATAGGCTAATGGACTGGATACGTAAACAGGACCCAACATTTTGCTGCATACAGGAAACCCACCTCAGTGACAAAGACAGACACTACCTTAGAGTAAAGGGTACTTTCCTATAGATGACTCTTTGCCACTTAATAAGCTGTCTATTCAAACAACCTTCCTGTTTTTTTTTCCTGTTTCGTTTCTACTCTGGATGTAGATTTCAATGGCAGCCATTTTTTAATTCTTTGGGTTAGGAAGCTATGTTTGAAGTGACAGTCGTTACAGTAGTGTGGTGATAACAACAAATATGCGTAACAGGCAAGTGGTAACCATTGATGTATCAGTACTGAGGGCCAGCGATGCCTTAAGAGCAGTGGTTCTCAGCCATCAGAATGGTTGACTCTTTAATGCTGTTTTTCATGTTATGGTGATGACCTCACTCCTCAGTGGTGATTTGTATAGGAATGACATCCATAGATGCATGTGTTTGAATACTTCGTCCATACAGAGTGGCACTAGTAGGACGTGTGGGCTTATTGGAGGATGTTTGTCACAATGGAGGTAGGCTTGATGTCTCTTATGCTCAAGCTATATGTGCCACACAGTCCCCTTCTGCTGCTTGTGGAACAAGATATAGAACTCCCAGCTCTTTCTCCAGCACCATGTCTGTCTGCCATGCTTCACACCATGATGATAATGGACTAAACCTCTGAAACCATAAGCCTTTATAAGAGTTACCTTGGTCATGTTCTCTTTACACCAACAGAAATCCTAACTAAGATAATACCCCCAATCATAAAATTATTTTTGTTGCTACTTAATGCCTGTAATGTAGTAAGGTTATGAATAATATATAAATGTCTGTGCTTTCTGATGATCTGTGGAGGGCATGAGCTGCAGGTTGAGAACCACTGCTGTAGAGCCTTTATTTGGATCTGGTTAGCTTCTCACTATGTTTGTTTTTTTCCTTTTCAATTTAGAATTGTATTACAAGTGTATAAAGTTTTCAAATGGAAGGCCCCAAAAGATAAGGTGCTAAAGTAATAATCTGGTCTCATTTTTGCTGAACAATTCTTTTTGTTTAGAGCATTCCAATCAGAATATGTGTTATGTTATACTTGAAAGAATGACCTGGGACCTGTAAACTGGTCTCACTTTTTACAATCCTTCCTCAGCCACACAGAAGCTATATAATTTTAGGCAATTTGTCTAGGCCATGTTTGTTTTAGCTATAAAATGGAGGTAACATAAGACAACTCATGGAGCCACTGGGAAGATCAAAAACCATGGTCTATGCTAATGCATACCACCCATTAAGAACTCAGTGAAGCTTGGCTTTTATCAGTGCTCGCCTCAGAATTCTGAGACCAAGGTTCTTCTCCTTGAAATGGAGCCACCACCTGTGCTGAATACTTACAATCATTTCTACTTCTGCTTTCTGTCAAGACCTCTTCTAAAAGCAGTCCACGTTCTTTTTAAACTATCAGAGGGAACATCATCACCTTCTTTTTGGGTGTGGAAAGACTTACAAGTTCAGTGATGGGGATACTGACCTAACTTATCTACAGAGTGAACAGCAGCTCTGTAGAGGGCAATATCTGTAGTCTCAGCCCAGACAGACATCACCAGCTTCAGCATCCAGTATGAACCAGAAAGTACCTTTGAGTTGAGAGAGAAGCATATTCATGTATTAGGAAGTTCTTTCACTCAGATGCTCACGAGGTAGCTCTAGAAGAACGTGGCTGAGTAATGGCAGCCTGACAGAGCAGAACTTGTCCTGGGAGTGTATAATGTTTACTAGGAAAATAAAGTTTTTTAAGTGCCTTTTTGGACTGCTGAATCTCAGATCTGTAAACCAGTAGAAAAAAACAGTGTCTCCAAAGAATGTAACTCTTGGTAGGTAATAACAGCAGGGTTCTCCTTTCATGCCCAGACTGTTCTCTGGGAAAAGGCAAACCAGTACCCTGCAGGGGGTTTTCCAGGTTGCTTTCCACCAACACTGCCCAGGCTCTGGCAACCTGTGTTGACAGGCCAGATGGAAAATGTTGAAACATTGACAAGCATGTCCTTCCAAGCAGCTGAAGCTGGTGGAATATTCTTTTGATATCATTCCACTTTTCCATATTCTCCAGCTGAAGAAGGGAAGGGTTGGATGTACTCTGCTCAGTGGTGGCAATTAGACTGGATGGATCGCTGAGCAGAGACTTTAGGACTTGAAGGTTTATATTCTACACTAGGCATGGACTCTTACTAAACACTTCATGGCTGAGAAAGTGGGTGCTGAAGTAGGGTGGTGACTTTCTAAAGTGGTAACTGGCCTTTGAAGCAACTTCAGAAAGAGAAAGCAGGGTTGGTGTAGATTAAGAGAGAGGAGAGATGAGAAAGAAAGCATCTGGGGGAGAGAGGGGACTCAAGTCTCTAAGGAAAGCCACCTCCCAGAATTCCTAACTGGCAAACACCCCTACTTCTTTCCCTGCTCCTCAGCCATGCTGCTCCTCTTCTCTGCCCACACCCCCTTCCGGGGCAGCTTGACCATTATTCTCCATTAGTTCCTACTTGGTACAAGACAACCAAGCTAAATGGACTCCTCATGCCACCTTGTGGAAATGTATGAGAAACGTTTCTTTTAATTATTTCATTTATTTACAGTACAGTAGTTGCCCCCCTTCTCTATGTCTCCCCTCCCACAGTTCCTCATCCCATTCCTCCTGCTTCTTGCCTCTGAGAGGGTGCTCCTCCTTCCCTGGGGCCTCAAGTCTCTCCAGGATTAAGCACATCTTCTCCCACTGAGGCCAGACCAGGCAGACCTCTGATATATGGCAAGGGCCTCCTGACATATATGCTCCTGGTTGGTGGTTCGATCCCTGGGAGCTCCCTGGGGTCAAGGTCTTCTTAAAAGGCTGCTGTCTACCAAGTCCTTAACCCTCATGAAGCTACTTCCTTTCAAGTTAAATGGTCTTCCCATTTTGGGGAGATGACATTGAGGGTAGAACTGAGGGTTCTTCAAACTGGTTATTTCTCTTGTGATCACTGAACTTTGTCCTTACACATCACCAGGAAGTACGTGAAAAGCTGCCTTCTTGTTCAATGGCTCCCTCCTCACACAGTACATAGCCATTTCGGTGTATTGTATGCCTTTCCCTGCACAATAATTGATGTCTCCCAGAATCTCCTTTTCTTCTAGAGATTCAGTAACCTGTAAAGCACATAGTGAGCCTTAGAAACAAAATAAAGGCCTTCTAGAGAATTTGAAGATTCCATAGCATTTAGGTTGAATTCAAGGCAGAAATGAGGCATGAATAAATAACCAAAATCATGGAGGTAGTCATAGACAAATAGTCAACTGTAAAGAAAATAGTAAGTTTTTTTTGGTTTAGAAAGAATTTCAGAGCCGGGCTGTAGTGGCGCACACCTTTAATCACAGCACTTGGGAGGCAGAGACAGGCAGATTTCTTAGTTTGAGGCCAGCCTGGTCTACAGAGTGAGTTCCAGGACAGCCAGGGCTACACAGAGAAACCTTGTCTCGAAAAAAACCAAAAAAAAAAAAAGAAGGAATTTCAGTTATTAATGTACAGAGTTCTGTGTAAGACGAAAAGATATTGATACATGAAATCCTCCTGTTATCACAGTAGGTAAGCCAGACAATTTTGCCCAGCTCCTGAAGACAGCCCTGGGAGTGAACTGATGAGGGTTTCTATTGGATTTTTTACTGGTCACAGGAACAGATTTCAGCTGATTATTAGTCTAAACCTAAACACCAGTGACAGGAGTCCTGAACCTGTATTACTCCTGAGCTTGTAGCAATTGCAAACTTGTTCCTCTAATGTACACAAGAAACTACTGGAACAGGCTCAGAATGAGACGCTTGGTAAATAATCTTCTTGGCAGGTCTTAGTTCCAACAGTGGAGGTCTGTGATCATTCTTTGGTCAAATCTTCTCTGTCATGGATGTCAATGGAAACTCTCAGTGAATAAAGATCACATCTGATTTTTATCATCCTGAGCTAAGACTTTCCTTCTTTTCATGGAATAAATAAAAGTTTTGTCTCATTTGAATTCCTACCATCTTTACATGGTTCAGTCTGTACTTGAAGGGTATATCATGAGAAAGGCTCACTGCCATCTGGAATGAACACTTCTGCAGCATGTGGCATCCATGGTCCACATCTCTCTTGCTGATCAGAACTGAGGTATACATGCTGGGGCATCTATAGCTGTGTGATGTCAAAGAAGGGATTGCTACAGGCTTAGGCTTGACACGCTTTGAAACATTTCCCAGATTTTTTAAAGCATGGTTACTTTTTCCGTGCAGCTGATCGATTTCTTTTTATATTGCTGAAAAGCGTGATGTAAAGAAAACATGGAAAGTTCCCATACCTACAAAATGCTGGTTTCTCTATGTTTCTATGAGTTCTATGTAGTTGTTTCTCAATGCTGTGAGCTTGAGGTTGGGGGAATGGCTTCTTCTAACACATTCAGTTGGGAATCTGCATTCATTGTTTTATAATAGTCAGAGGCTGAGACAATAGTTTGGTTTTCTCAGCTTATCAGAACCTAGACTCTGAATTGAAAGTGTGAGCAAGATAATACCAGTGAGTTTGTTCAAATGATTAATGATATTAAAATATTTAGATAATTTGATCGAGAAGCCATAGGTTTGTGTTAAATAACATTTTGTAAATACCATTTAAAAAACAAAAACAGAGCTCTGAGAACAGTACATAAAGGTTGACTTCAGCCCTGTTTTCCTAAGACTTCTGGAGAACTGTGGAGGTAAACATTCTTGTATAAATATGGTCATTCCTAATGACAATTATATCGACTGTGATGATACCTAAGTGATATAGAAACCTCACATTTTAAAAATACTTTAACATAATATGTGTCATTTAGTTTTTATGAGTTAAATAGATGGAGCCAACTGTCATTACTTAAACTAATGTTCCCGGAAAGTTCTTTTCCTAGTGGATAGGGTAGATGGATGGGTGGATGAACAAAATAAATACAAATAATACAAATTGATTCACCTTAAAACCATACTTTTATAAAGCCACACTGCCAGTAAGTGAAAAAGAGAAAAAGTATCTATGTTTAATTGGTGCTCTGAAGAGAGAATAAATAGATGATGGATGGATGGATGGATAGATAGATAGGTAGATGGATGGATAGGTGGATGGATGGGTGGGTAGGCAGATGAATGGATGGGTGGGTGGGTAGATAGATGGATGGGTGGGCAGGTGGGTGTATGGATAGGTGAATAGGTGGATAGGTAGGTGAGTAGGTGAATGGGTGCATGGGTAGATGGGTAGGTAGGTGGATCTGCAGGAGGATGGATGTATGGGTGGGTAGATGGATGTGTCAGTGGGTGAGTGGGTAGATGGATAGATTCACGAGTGTGTGGGTAGGTAGGTGAACAGGTGGATGGATGGATGTGTGGGTGGAAAAATGAATGGATGGATGTGTGGGTAGGTGGATGGGTAGATGAACAAATTAATTACAAATAATACAAATCAATCTCACCTTAAAAGAAATAAATTCAAATAGCCTATCTTAGTTCTTTATTCATAGTTTTTACACTTCTCCTTTATGTACACATGTAATTATTGGAACTAGATGCTTAAGTATTAGTTATTGTTGTTATTGCTATGAGTTAGAAAGAACCTCAGATTTCCTTGGGGAAACAGAGAGGAAACACTACATTCTAAGATATAATATGATCTTTTCAGCTTTTGAGAACTTACAGGGAACATAAAATAAAAAATACGATGAAAAGCAGGACTTAGAGCACAGAAGAATTCCAGCACTTTCCCAAGACTAACTAGGGAAGCTCTCCTGAGAAAAGAAGCTGTAAAAATGTTCAAAGGAAACTTTATTTTTTTCTCTTGATAATTCTTTGTAAAAAGATACAAAATTATTTATTATGGTTTGGATCTTCTGTATCCTACAAAAGCTTATGTCAGTCTGGTGGTGTTAAGAGGTGGTGGCATCATTAGAAGGCAGGAGTTAGTGGAGGAAGTTAGGCTATTGAAAGTATGCACTGGAGGGCCTGGGGCATGCGTGGCCCTCCCCTTTTCCTCCTTCCTTTCTACCATCGGACAATCATACTCACTTCATCACGCACTCCTACTGTAATGTTCTCCCTCACCACAAACACCCAGTGATGTGAACTTGGCATTGACTGAAATCTCTTCCTTTTAAGTTGCTCTTTCTCATCAAGCATCTTGCCACAATGATGATACCCCATCACAAGACCTAGACATGTAATACACATATACATTCAAAATTGCTCATTTCAATAGTATGTATCAATTTATAAAAACCTTTGTACCCAATTACTATAATTAACTATAAATGTTCTACATAAACATTAAGACTTATTTCTAATTCTTAGTTCCTTTAAACTACTACTAATAATATTTCATAGCAAGATTGTAGCTGATATTTAAAAATCCCATTATATCCTTTTGTATTTATAATTATGGGGGAACATTAGAAATGAAAAAAAACAATCTGATGAAAATATTGGTACAAAATCAATTCAAGAGAGGCTGGAGGAAGACAGGCAGATCAAAAACAATAGGAACAATGAACACCTCACCCCATCCCAGAATTTTAAATGGATATTGCTATTAGATTTTGCCAGTAAAAATGCTTAAAGGGAAATTTATTACTCAAAAATAGAATGCATGGGTAGTCTGGAATCTCTAGTTTCACTCACTGTAACAGGAATATACATATACATACACCAAATGCTGAAATAGATGTCCAAGACAGGTCTTGTAGAGAGTCTGAGAAGTAAATGGGTCAAGGGTGACATTAGGATCTTCTCCTGAGCAGCACACTGCTCCTGGCTGGCACATTGTGGTGAAAGTCAGTGGACAAAGTCCATGCCAAACATCTGCTGTGGGTTTCAAGTGGAGGAACGGCCTGCAGATGGAGGTGCCAGACATGGCAGTCTATCAGTTTAATGGGCTATGAAAATATTTGTAAGCTTCTAAACACACACTATACAATATTTAAATTGTGCAGCAAGGAATCTTGACATGTATGTGTTCAGAAGTAAATAACACACAGGAAAATTAGGAACTGAATCAGATCATGATCGTGTCTGGTGGGAAACTGAAGATACTACAAGCATTTATTTTCCTTATAGCTTAAAAAAACGTTAATGCATAAGATGAGGCTTTTCAAGGGCATTTAATAAATTTTGACTCAATTCAACATGTATTGATTGCTCACAATCGGCTAGTCACTGGATCTAGGTCAGTTTTATCAGCGTTTTTAAGATATACCCGATACCTAGCATGCAGTATATATATTGCAAGTGTGGTTGGGCCCATGTAAATAGATGAAGTAAGTGCTCCTGAAGACTAAATTCACCCATTCCTTTTTAAATCTGATTTTGTTTTTTTAAATGGTCACAATTTTTCTTAAAGATACTTACATGTCTGTAGTCGCCAAGGTAACTGACTGATGATTCAATAGTCCTTTGTATCACAGTCAGTAAAAGCTACGACCTCATTCCTGAGAGCAGCACCAACTCTTTCCACAGTTCTCCAGTTCCAGATCCCAGGCAAGCTCTCCTGCTCAGTTTCAGGAGATTGGGAGCAAGATACCAGCTAGGTTGAGCTTTAGGAAGGAATTGTTCCCCAGTCACATTCAGGTTACTCTGAACTCAGTTTTTTAGCACTTAGAGGACCAAAGTCACTGTCTTCTTGCTGAGAGTCAACTGTGTGTCTTTTCCAGCTTTCCAGGAACTCCTCAGTTTAGCCACTCCACCTTCAGCCAGTGATGTCAAGCTGTTCACATGGTTATGTTGAACACTCCTCGTGCTATAAATATGACTTCTTGTCCAGCTCCCAGCTACAGAATGCTTTCAGAGGGTTGTGTGGTAAATTGGGTCACCTAGATAACCTCCCTTTGCTGTGCAACACAAAACATGACAAAAAATAAAATAACAACACACTGAAGCATAATGTCAGGAATGTAACACTGAGAATGAAGAGTTTTCAGGTCATCTTCAAATTCTGCTTACTGCTGTCTCCCCTCCCCTTCATATCCATGAGCTGTCAGCCCTGGCACCTTTGCATTACTGTCAGACAAGAATGAATGAAATCAGTGGAATAAATGGCAGTTATTGACAGTGTCATCCACTCAGGCTAAATTCCTACCAATGCTAAACTTTTATGAAAATGTTAAATATACAGATCTGGAGGAAAAGCCATCCCTATTTCAACCATATCAACAATTTTAAACTATAGGGACCAATATAGAGATTTCCTTTAATTCTACTATATATCTTCTGGTACCAGACATTACACACACAGCTCTTCTTAAAGCAGAACTGCCATGTCTCTGACTTTGAGGGGTTTTCTGATATCTTCTATACTCTCAATTAAGATATATTCAACAAATTAATTGATTATGTTGATGTTTAATAAATATGGGGTAATTGGGTGTGTCATCTGCCTCTTCCACAGGAATGAAGTAAGAATCAGTTAAGAAGTCTATCTACCTAGATGAGTTATTGCCCCTAACTGAAGATCACAGAAGAAAGGGTATTATAATAGATGTGTCCCAGGAGCAAAGAGTATCCAAAAAATATTTTTTAAAAATATGCTTTATCACCAACACTAAAATTACTCAAAGGAATAATCACCTTTAAATAGATATACATAGGGTATTTCTTAGGGACTTTTTCTAAAGCACTCTTTCTGGCTACAATGACACACTAAGTTTCCACAACCCTGTGAGTTAGAACTTTGGATATTTTGACAGTATTCTCTTATCTTTACCAGAATCTCTGGCTCCAATGTACCTTATTAATCCAGAGAACCTCACAGTCTCTCAGCACAGTCTACCACTGACACATGTTAGTTAATACTGTCTTTAGCATCAACTCCAAAGTTATCCAAAATGTAAATACTATATGCTTTTCAAAAAGTAAGGCACCATCCAGCTACTGGGCAGATGCTGATGAAAGGATTGGATCGTGGATAAAGACTGATAAGTTACTAAAAAAGTGCTTCTGTCTGTCACACAAATGGCAAGACCCTCACCAAAAGGTTGTGCAAAATATTTTGAAATTCTAGGTTAAATATCACACTCCATTTCCAAGAACCCATAAAAGATATTTGATACCACACAAAGAAAGCATATGCTTTTGCAGGCTCAGAAGCTCTTCAGAAATCAAGCTGGAGTCATCCATTCTCCTGCTACCCTGCTAAAATACGTGCCAACTGAAGGATTAGTTGGCTATTTGAAGTCGGATCCTTATCAAATGTTACTTATTGTTGTAATGAAAGACTGAGTTTAGATGAATGAGCTTTAAAAACACCTTCAGGTATTTATCTTTACAACAATGGTTGGACAAGTGTTGCCCAAGATAAATAGGAAGTATGTTATTGTCTCCTTAATATCCAAATGGTGACTTCCAGAGCAGCGCACCACTGGGTTTAGACAGATCATTCGTTGCTTTCAGGTATCACATGACTTCCTCGCCTGAAGCTTCCATTCATGAGGAGAATGGCAGCTAGACACTGAGAAGAAACCTAGACTTTAAGAAATAAAGAAAGAAAAAGAGAAAGAAAGAAAGAAAGAAAGAGAGAGAGAGAGAGAGAGAAAGAAAAAAAAGAAAGAAAGAAAGAAAGAAAGAAAGAAAGAAAGAAAAAGAAAAACATGAGGCTGATTAAGCCACAGTCTGCAGTAGTATATTATAACTTTTTCTTCATGATTATAAAACTAAATTTAGATATTCACCAATAATGTCCAATACTCGAAGCCAATTGAATTGAATTTCTGAGAACTAAGAAAAATTAATGAAATGAAATGGGTCATTTTTAAGGGAAATAACTTCTGCACCATAAAAGACAGCCGCTTTTTAAATTATACCAATTGGATTAGGATTTTGTTCTCTTCCCTATAAAGGTGGTTTTAGTTAAATATAGAAACCAGAATCTACAGTTTTGGCTTTCCTGCCTTGGGCATTCTTAGGTTCAATTACCACTGTTTTTAGTTTTATACAGTTGTTCCAAGAACATACCTTTTCTCAAAAGCCAGTACGTCCTCTACGTTTAAAGAGGCAATTTATGCAAAAGGTCAGAGAAAGCAGACTCCCTAAAAATGTACTTAACTTGCTTCTCGGAATTCATACACAGCTGATTTTCTTCACTTCAGTTTATTCTAACGAGCAAAAGCCCCAGAGGAATTCATAGCTGTAACCCCACAACCTAAACTAATATTGATCATCTAGGTGACATTAGCCACAAAGATTCAGTTAATCTCTTGAGGGTCACTCTGATTTGAAGCACTGGGAGATCAGAAGTGAAATCCTAATTGTAAAATGTCTCTCCTAGGGGTGGTAGATATGGAATATAATAGAAGGGTGTGTAGTATTCGTATTTATGCTATGTCATGGGAACACATTTAAAGGGTAACAAAAAGTAAACACCTAGAATAATGGGAGGTCAGGAGTGACGAGTGACTCACGGGGACTTTCAATGGTAAACATTATTAAAACCAAAATTGACTCTGGTGGCTCTCATAGTTATAATTAGCAGTAGAACAATATGTTTTCTGATGGATAGAGGAAGTGGCTAAGTTTTCAAAGGTCTGATCCATGCAAGATATTCAGTAGACAACTCTTTGTTGGATGGTGCAAATTCATAGGGTCTATGGGCATGAACAGTGGACCGAAAAGTGAGTGGAGCTTAGGACAGCATAAGAAGAAAGTTATGTACATGGGTCAGAAAAATGGAGGTGCAGGGTAAAGTAAGAGAAGGCTGAAGAAAGGAGAGAGTGTTGAATAGTGTGGCCAAAACTATCAGAGTAACCCAACAACCTTACAATAAAAAAATGGAAAATATTAATTAGGTGTGCTGCCACTCATATTGTGATACCTTATAATATTTTACCTAAACTTTGGTAAAATCTGAAATGAACATTGCGGTTGTGAAGTCTTGCTTAATTATTTTCAAACATTAGCACAAATCTTGCCTCTCTGCTTGGTGATTTCATCTGATTATCTGTCTCCCTGAGAATCCATCAGTGGGAATGGAAGCTTTTCTACAATCTCTGCTTCTATAGTAAATCCTACAAAAGTTCTAGAATTTCCCACCTGAATTACAATGCTGATTCAGATCTCTGTCTCATTGAATTGGAGATGGCTTCTGGGTCTGACAGCCTGAATTCCAGCCCGAGAATCACACAGTGAACAGAGAGAACTGACCTCTGCATGTATACACATGAATACATAAAATTAGATAAATAAGTAAAATTCTTTAATCTATAATTCTATATACTTTTTTGGTTTTTTTTTTTTTTTTGAGACAGGGTTTCTCTGTATAGCCCGGGCTGTCCTGGAACTCACTCTGTAGATCAGGCTGGCCTCGAACTCAGAAATCCGTCTGCCTCTGCCTCCCAAGTGCTGGGATTAAAGGCGTACACCACCACTGCCCGGCTCTATATACTTTTTAGTTAAGGGATTTTCCAATTCAGTTTTGTAACCACCAAAATCTTAGTGCTTACCTAACACCCAATCAACATGCAACACAGTTTGTTGACGTGAACCAGCCAAGGGAGTTTTATAAGAATTAACAAGAGTTTCAGTAATAAAGTAAAGATTGCTATTCAGGTAGGCAGGCTGATCTGAAAGTCAGTTCTATAATTGGAGTATCTAAAGTGTACTTTAATGCTCTGTAGGTCATTGCTGGGGATACAGCAGCCTTTCTAACAGCATTTACACAGTTGTGTTGCTAGTTACTGTTTTCTAAGAATCAAGCACACCGGCACCAACTTGACATTGAGCATAAAAATCTAGGAAAAGTTTGGGAAGAGAATTAGACATAGAAGGAGAGGGAAGGGGACAAATGGAAGCGGAGGGGAAGTCAATATTAAAATTTGAGACTGTGGTAAAGAAAATATTATTAAAATTTCTTGGGGTATTTTGATAGGGTTGGAAGTATCTAGGTCAAATAAGGTTCCCAGACGTGCGTTTCCGTGTTGACAGTGATGGAGCCAGATGGGACTCTGATTCTTCCCGGTCTCCTCCTTACTCCTTAGGTGCCACATACGCATCTGACTCACGTCAAAACAGAAAGCTGGACTCCTCCTATAAGAATGTGCTGGCAGGCAATCTGGTGACCTTTAAGAATCAGCCATTGCAAATGGGCATTTGAGCAGAGGGAGTAAGCCTGGACTGCCTCGCATCCACAGACGCTGGCAAGGAGACACAGCTCCAGCTACAAGCAGCACAGCTTTTTGTTTTTATTTTTGTTTTTGTTTTGTTTTTGGTTTGTTTGGTTGTTTTGTTCTTGTTTTGTTTTGTTTTCAAACTGCCTGCCCAAACCTTCCAATATTTTCCATAGACCTGCTGCAGAAAATAACGCCAGCCTCAAGTTGAACAGGATATAAAAACTCTCCCTCCCTGTTTTGAGAGTCTCCCTCCCATGCCCCAGCTCTGGCTGCTGGCCGCCTATACTCAGCTCTGTGTGATTTGTGTAAATTGTTGTAGCAGTCAGACATCAAGAGAAAATACTGGGCTATCTTCTTCCCGTGTCAGTGAGTTCTTCCTTTGTCCCATGACACCTGGCACTGTCCCGGAGTGGGAGCTGGTCCTACATCAGGCTTATTGGCTCACTGTGGGTAAACACAGCTGAGCAGCAGCCTCCAGTCCTTCTGTCCTTACTCAGCCCTTTTTTTCAAACCTTTCCAAGATTAGGGTCCAACTGCCTGAGCTTAGTCTTTCATTAGAGACCATGTGGAGTAGGGTGGGGGCCACCAAGACAGAACTTGGGTAGACTTGTAAAGCTAAATAGAAATTATGATTCTAGGATATTATACCACTTTGGTGTTTCTGAAAGCTCCTATGAGTGAAATGTCAAGGTTTTCCTTTTGAATATTAGTGGAAATAGCTCTTGAGTGAAAACATATGTGCCCACTCACACATATGTACACCTACACATGTGCCCACTCACACATATGTACACCTACACCTGCACACTCACATGCTTTCCTACAGAGACATGGATTTCTGAGGGCATGAGTGGCTATTGCTTTGTTTGTGACACAGTGTGTGTCTTTGTGTCTGTGTGTCTCTGTGTTATATGTGTTATGTGTGTGTCCTGTGTTTGTATGGTATATGTGTTGTGAGTGTTGTGTATGTGCTGTGTGTGTTGTGTGTATGTGTGTGTTGTGTGTATACATGTGTGCATGTTATATGTGTGTTGTGTGTGTTTTGTTTGTGTTATGTGTATATGTGTTGTGTGTTATGTGTGTTGTGTGTATACAGGTGTGCATATTATGTGTGTTATATTTGTGTATGTGTGTTATATTTGTGTATGTGTGTGTTGTGTTTGTGTTGTGAGTGTTATGTGTGTATGTGCTGTGTGTGTTAAGTGTGTTGTGTGTGTTGTGTGTATACAGGTGTGCATGTTATGTGTGTTGTATGTGTATATTGTATGTTGTGTGTGTGGTGTGTATGTTTCTGTGATTAAGGATGTTAAATTTTTTGCAATCCTTCACTTGAACAGTGCACTGGGATTGCACTCACTCCCATAATGTGTCATCCCTCTCCCAGGCTGGTCTGCTTCTTTCTTCTTCACCTTCTAACTTTCAATTCACCTATGTCTTTGTTCAGGCCGATGCAGACAGTAGCCCATCATGTGCTCATGATCACCACATCTGTGCTGTATCCAGAGCATGGCACCCGACTGCTCTCCTCACCAGGTTGGTCCCTTCCACTCCATCTTCCACAATGCTCCTTGAACCTCAGAGGAGCTGGGAGAAATGTTGAATTTGGGGACAAAATTAGTATACAACTTTTTAAGGTTAAAAATAAACCCTCAGTTTTAGCTTTCCAAAATCATAGTTTCAGAGAACAGTGGATTTAATAAGCATTTTCCCCTAAGAGTGACATTTCATTCCAGGTGAAAGAGCTTAGGAAGGAAGTGTTGTCACCATCCAATCAGTGTTCTAATCATTCCAAACGCCTTGTCACCATGTATTGATGTTTACATAGCATTCAATGGTGAGAACTCATTTTATATGAAGGTCTACTGATGAAAAGGTATTTTCCATTTTGACTATATCAGTAGACAATTAATACACAAACTACTCATTTATAATTAAGTACTGAATGTATTTATGCAAATGAATAGAATTTATATTTTCCTAAAAACCTGCTTATTGGCAATATCTTGCCATTATATCTTATGGAAATAAAATTGAAGGAATCTTAACATTTGTCCTTTCTTAATATTTGTGTCCTTTGCCAAGCACTCAGGATCTTTTACCAAACCTGGCACTGTATGATCCTTATCTGCTCCTTATGTGTCCCTTTACATGGGTGTCTTTCTGATGGACATTCCTCTACTATTTACTTCCTGTTGTCATGGTAACTCTGGCTAAAGGCTGGTGGCAATATCTGTGCTGCAGCTGGAGAGCTGTACTGCCTAAAACATTGCTCTGCCACACAAACAAAGCATTGCCCTTTAAAGCTTCCAATAAATTCTCAGACAGCGTGCAGCCATAGTCTTAGCCATCATGGTATTTAACGCTTCATTCACATCTAAAATTTAATCAGCATCACCTTTACTGCCCACATTTCTGCCAGCATCCTGGCATTCTGATACTCCACCAGAGTTACCCCATTCAGAAACAGCATTCTGAACTTTTGTTAACCTGCTCTGTTCAATTTTTCTAATTTACCTCCATGGCTTTATTTGAAAGGAACCTCTATACTTCCAAGGATATAGCTATAGTCAATGGCCTCACTTATAAACACCAATTTCTTGTATTAATCAGTATCCCATCCAAATTCAAAATAATAATCTCAATGAGGAACAACCTTAATAAGGAATAGATAATTGTAATAATAATCTTATAATTATGTAATAATCTTGATAATCTTAATATGAAAAAGACGTTAATTCTGGTTCATGATTTTAGATATCCTGGTGCATGACTGGCAATGGTCTACATTGCCTTTTGGGTGTATGGCAAGGCAGTACACTGCGAGAGTGTGAACAGAGCAAAATTGCATACCCTATAGCCAGAACACAAAAATAAGAGGTTGGATCTACTTACTCCAAAGGAATTCCCACTTTCCTGATCTATGACAAGACCTCTCACCGGAACCCCACCTCATCAAGGCCATTACTGCCTTCCAGTGGAGCCACATTGAGAACGAAGCCTTGAACAATGGTCCTTAGACACTCTCCTGATCCAAACTATAGCCATATAGCCAGTTATTGGAGATTTTCCCTCTACAGTTCTCTAAATAAGAAAATAATCTTTTATTCTATTATTTAATCATATTAAACTATTAATACACTAGAAATGACCTTGATACCAGAACAGCCAGTGCTATGGCAATAAAGTGCAAATGCTCTGAGAGAATCACTTCCTAGTCCCATTCTTGACAGCCAGAACAAAGTGCAGCCTGTCATCTACAGAGCAACATTCCAGATCCTCTTCTCAGTTTTTAACTGTTTCTCTCTGGATCCTTCAGAACAAGATTCCACTTCCTCAAGAGCAGGACACTGGGCCAGAGCACTACAGAGCAGTGTGTGGGGGCAGGAGCTGAGGAAAAAGGGGGTGTGGCAACTTTTCATTGATTGCTTGGTAGTCTTACTCACATCTTCAACATGACCCTTTGCTTTTAAACTGTGAAAGACCAGACTGCTTCTCAAAGAAGAATTAAACATGCCATGCACACCATTTGGCACTGGACTTATAACTACAATGACTTTTGTGAGAGCTGTTAATTGTGCACTTGACAAAGTGAGGTAGACTCATCTGAGGGAGGGGCCTCTGTGCATGCCAGAAGGGGATCACACTGACTATGAGAAGGGTCATCTTGACTGTGGCTAGGGTCACTCTATGGGAGACATTATGCAAGCTGAGCAGAAATGTACATCCATCCATCTCTGCTTTCTGACTGTGAATGTCATGGTGACCAGTGGCTTCAAGCTCTGCCCACATGGATAGACTGGACCCTTGAACTGTGAACTTTTCTCTATCAAGTTGCTTTTGTCAGTATATTTTACCACAGCAACAGAACAGAAATTAAAAAGTCACTTACCAAAATATATCCTCCCTCAAAACTAGTCTCATGGTTTCTTCTACCCAACTGGCCCAAAGTTCAAAGACACTTGGACCTTCATGAACTGAAACTACCCAGCTGCACAGTGGTTGATGAGACACCCACCAACAGTCCTTCCCCGAACACTTACTTACCACTGAATTTCAGTTTTGTCATCCATAGGTTTGGCCAATAATAGATTATTCCTCCAGTTATGTTTTTGTGTGTGGATTCTAAATTGTATGTAATTGATTAAATATTTAGTAAAATTCCTGGCATATTATAAGTATTTAATACATATTAAAATAGTTATAATTTTTATTACTTCAACTATTTATACTTAGAATACTTGTAATTAAAACAAACAAAAATCATTTCAGTGTTTCACAGCAAAGTGTTTCTCAGGTTGAAATCTGCTTGGCCTGATAGATCATGCTGTGGAAAAAGGCACATTGGGGAGAGCACAGTAATGGCAGAATTATGGGCCCTAGAGTCTGGACACACAAGCATCCTAGCAGAGAGACAAGAGTGGGTACCTAAAATCCAGCTGAACAGAGTCTAAGCTCTCTCATTTTGTATCGTTTATACTTTAGTGTAAGATAAAGAGAAAATACAGCCATGTTCCACAGTGTTTCCAACAAGGACCAAATGCATAATGGTGGTCTCCTCAGACTATAAGGAACCAGAAAAACTCCCAACACCAAGTAATACCATAGCTATGTTAATGAAATGATGCAACATTTCATGTGTGTAGTGATTTGGTGTAGATATGCTAATGCAAAGCACTGAAAAGTATAGCATATACAATGACATATGGGACATAATACTGACTCATGACAACAAACATTTGTGCACCCATGTACATATTTACTCTATCTTATGGTTAATGTATCATAAACTGTCAGCTGACAGCAGTGATACCCACTTTGTTACGTCTGAGTTGAATCAAGAGGCCACATCCAGTGATGAATCTAGGTTTGTATAGATCCACTCTTTAACATTCATACAAGATTTCACCTCAGTGATGCTGCTCTCTTCTTAATCACCGGTAATTTCTTAGCTCCAGCTAACCAGCATCAATTGTCCCAGTAATGCAAAGGTTTCACTTTAGTAGTTCTGATATTTTGTTAATCACAAGTGATTCTTCAGCCCTAGCAAACCAGAGCCACAAGCCTCCCATCTTCTGCACTGTTCTCAACATTCTTAGCCTCCAGGCTCTTACAGAACATCCCGCTGAGCCCTCAACACTAAATACTTTTCTAGCCCAAAGTTCCAAACTCTTTCCACAATCCTTCCCAAAACATGGCCAGGATTGTCACAGCAATACCTCACTGTGGTACCAACTTGTCTTAATTAGGATCTCTATTGCTATGACAAAACACCAAGGCCAAAAAGCAAGTCAGGGGGGAGGGAAGGGGTTGATTTGTATTACTGTCCAGGCCCGTGGGGATTCGATGAGACCCTAGGGAAGGGGGCGAAAGAATGAAGGGACAAGATACACAAAGAATTCGAGCAAGTCTGGAGTTCTAACCAAGCTCTGAAACTTTAATTTCAGGGGCAGGTTATAAAGACACAGCAAACGGGGAAGTTTGGGTGAGGGTCATTGCTTAGGGCTATCCCACTATTGAATCCTCATTGTGTAAGACCATCCCACTGTCATATCCTCATTGCCTTAGACCATCCCATTGTCATAACTGGCTCCCAGGGAATGCCAGACATTCTTTAAGTTCCTGGGACCTGAGACCAGGTTTCCCAGAACAGCAGGTAACTTCCTGAGTTTTGTTCCTGGCAGATTACAGTTTTAGATCATAGTTCATCACTGGAAGAAGTCAGGACAGGAATTCAAGAAGGGCAGGAGTGCAGAGGCAGGAGCTGATGCACAGATCATGAAGGGTGCTGCTTACTGGCTTTCTCCCCATGGCTTCCTCGTCCTGCTTTCTTATAGAACCCAGGACCACTCTCCCAGGGGTGACAATAGTCACAGTGGATTGAGTCATCTCTCATCAATTACTAATTAAGAAAATGGCCCACAAGCCTGCCTGCAGTCCAAACATATGGAGGCACTTTCTTAAGTGAAGTTCCCTTCTCTCAGATGACTTTAGCTGTGTCAAGTGTCATAAAACTAGACACTACAGATTTGAACAAAATTTCTTTAAGAAAACATAGGATGAAGTTTATCATTTGTCTTACCACAGAATAACAGGAAGTATAAAATTTCAGCTAAACCATACAGGGTGGTATATGTCTGTAATCATGTTATTGAAGGGTTAGACACACAGATGAAGGTCAGTTTGGGCTACTTTGCCAGCTTGCTGAGATAGATAGATAGACAGAGACAGGCAGACAGACAGACAGATAGAATATAGGTAGATTATAAATAGATGATAGGTAGATGATGATGATAGATAGATAGATGAATGAATGATAGATAGATAGATAGATAGATAGATAGATAGATAGATAGATAGATAGATAGATAGATGAAAGACAGACAAGAGCTTGAGGCAGCTGGTCATACTGCATTCCTATTTGTAGTGAAGCGTCTCAAATCCTTTCTTGTGTTTTAAAGACGTATAGTACATTATCAGCAATCTCCCTACTTTTGCAACTGCACACCAGAAACTCTTGCCTCTTCCTCTCTATAGCCTACAACCCTTTAAATAAGTCTTTCCTTACTAAAGTTGAGGTTGATTCCACAAATTTATCATTCTCTCTGCAAAGTAACAAATCAACCACAAGAGGGCACTGTGCTCACTGTTTACTCAAAACGAACCTGAATTCTCACTAGCTTAGAGCCATTCTGGATTGTTCCAGAAAGTTCCAAGCGTTTGAAAAACGAAACAAAAACAAAACTTCTTGCATATATCTCTTTTACTGGGATATTGTTGAAACTGGAGAATTCATTTTGAACTAGCTCTGGAGCTAAATCAAGACTACAGATGTGACGCTTGGTCAACATAGTCATTTTTCATCTGTGCCACACGATGGCGCCTGTTCCTCAATTACAGCTGCGCTGCTGCAAAGAGCCAGAGATCCTTTCCCCCATTCTCCGAACTCTCATTTTGAAAACAGAATATTTCTTAAAAAAAAAAAAAATGCTTTTACTCTCAGGGTTTCTATTGCTGCCACCAAACACCTTGACAGAAAAGCAAGTTGTAGAGGAAAGGGTTTATTTGACTTACTCTTCTAGTGATCAAAGAAAATCAGGACAGGAAGTCAAGCAGGGCAGGATCCTGGAGGCAGGAGCTGATGCAGAGACCATGGAGAGTGCTGTTTACTGGCTTTATCCCCATGGCTTGCTGAGTTTGCTTTCTTATAGAACCCAGGACCATCGGCCCCGGCATGACCCACGATGGGCCGAGCATACCCCATCAATCAGTAATTAAGAAAATCCCTCACAACTGGGTCTCGAGGAGGCATTTCCTCCACTGAGGCGCCTTCCTCTCTGCTGACTCCAGCTTCTGTCAGGTTGTCACACAGAACCAGCCAGTATACTTTTATACCTGATCTTAGCCAAAAGGCCGAGAGAAGTATCATTTTAACTTTGTACTCTTTGCCAGATCCTCTGCAGATTCCAACAATGTGGATTTCTAAACTGTCCTTAGTCTCCTGTGTGTTAAAACTCTTAACAAAAGGGAAAATACGTTAACCATAATTCATCTATACACCCATGAAAAAGATGGTTTTTTGCTCTTGAAAAAGTGGTCCTGCTAGGCGAATGGGCCATGCTGTTAATCCCAGTACTCTGGAGACGAAGGAAAGAGGATCTATGTGAGTTCAAGGCCAGCTTATTCTATATACTGAGTTCCAGGCAATCCAGAGCAACATAGTGAGATTCGGTCCCCCCCAAACAAACAAACAAACAAACAAACAAGAAGCAGTTCCATTACTTGATAGAGCAATTTCAGTTCTGCCTCTCTCTTGACTATTTGCCCCACCCTTTCCTTTCTGGACTTTAACACACTCATTTAGTGACAGCTGAAAAAAACTGGACATCAGAAATCAGCTCTCGTGCTTCCTTGTGCATCTGGTGGCAAAGCCTTCATGATCAACATTAAGCTTTCATGATCAGTCCCATTAAGCAAACTGTACAACCGCTTTCTTCGTCATTGGCAAATGTGGGGACACTACATGAGGCAGAGGCACTTCACTGCATGTACCTTGGATTAGGTCAACATTAGCTACTTTGTTCTTTATTTAGCTTTTGTAACTTTTCATTCTGAAATACTTTCAAACAAAATAATTGCTCCCTTCAACCTAGCTCCATGATTGTTATTGTTATTCTTTTATCACACTTAAATAATTCATTCTCTCTGTAAATAGATAAATACGTTGATGCCAAAAACTGTAAAGAGGGTGGAAGACTTCAGGGGCCCAAGACTTACCAGCTTGGATCCCTGCTCCACCAAGCCCATCCCAGTTAGGTCTACCCAGGACACAGTCTGCAGAGCTGAGTTGCACAAGGTACCCTGAACTCCATTGTCTAGCTCTGGGCTCACTCTCTAGTTCAGAGGAACCTTATGGGATCCCAAAAGTGTCTTGCCTCTCCATGGAGGTCTGTGGAGACCCAAGGAACTATCAGCTTGGAACATTTGTCTCACCAATCCCTTGGCAGTGGGATCAGCCTGAGGCACAGACAGCAGAGCAAAATATCCTGACCTCCATTGTCTGGCCCACAGCTTCCCCCACCTTCCCAAGAAGTATTGCTGCCATCACGATCATCCAGAAAATACCAGGGAACCTCAGATGCCTTAGCGTAAGAACACAATCAACAAGGCTCAGGGCAATATGGTCTAGTTATCCTGCTTCAGCAGCCCTGGATATCCTAATGAAACTGAAGCACAGGAAGATGATCTTAATTCCAATCCTATAAAGATGATAGAGGCCTTAAAAGAGGAAATGAATAAATACATGAAATAAATACAGTAAAATGCATTCAAACAGGTGAAGAATATGAATAAAACTGTCCAAGACTTGATAAGGGGAATAGAAGCAATAAAGAAAACAGAGAGTGAGACAATCCTGGAGATGGAAAACCTAGGAAAGAGAACAGAACTACAGATGTAAGCATCACCAACAGAATTCAGGAGATGGAAGAAAGAATCTCAGACATAGAAGATACGATAGAAAAAATCAATATATCAATCAAACAAAATGAAAAAATTTAAAAAGTTCATGACACAAAACATCCAGGAAATTTGGAGCACTATGAAATGACTATGCCTAAGAATATTAGGGATAAAAGAAGAAGATTCACAGCTCAAAGGCCCAGAAAACATCCTCAACAAAATCATAGATGAAAATCTCCCCCAACCTAGAAAGAAAAAGATGCCTATAAATGTACAAAAAGTTTACAGAACACCAAACAGGTTGGACCAGAGAAGAAAATTCTCCTGCTACATAATAGTCAAAACATTAAATATCCAGAACAAAGAAAGACTATTAAAAGCTTCAAGGGAAAATGCCCAAGTAACATATAAAGACAGACCTATCAGAGTTACACCTGATTTCTCATCTGAGATTCTTAAAGCTAGAAGGAACTGGGAAGATGTCTTGTAGACACTAAGAGACCACAGATGTCAGCTCAGAGAACTATACTCAGCAAAATTTTAAATCACTATAGATGGAAGAACCAAGATATTCTGTGACAAAACCAAATTTAAACAATATCTTTTCACTAATCCATCCCTACAGAGCATACTAGAAGAAAATTCCAACCAAATGAGGCTAACTACACTCAAGAAAACACAAAGAAAAAATAATTTCACACCATTAAAAACAATAGAAGAGAAACAAACACACACACTAGCACAACCAACATCAAAATAACAGGAAATAACAATAACTGGTCATTAATATCTCTCAACATCAATGGACTCAATTCCCCAGTAAAAAGACACAGGCTAACAGAGTGGATGTATAAACAGAATCCATTATTCTGCTATATACAAGAAACACATCTCAGTAGCAAAGATAGACAATATCTTAGAATAAAAGGGCAAGAAATGTGTTTTCCAAGCAAATGCGTCAGGGAAGAAATAAAGACTTTCCAGAAATCACTGAAAATGAAGGCACAACATATCCAAATTTACAGGACACAATGCAATCAGTGCTAAGAGGAAAGTTTATAGCACTAGTGCCTTCATATAGAAATTGGAGAGTTCTCATACAAACTAATTAAGAGTACACTTGATCCTCTGTATTTCTCAGGGGTGTAGCAGTGTGGGATGGGAAACTGGGGGTAACCACTAGAAAGATCCAGATGCCAGGAAAGCAAGAGGCTACCAGGACCCAATAGGGATGACATTAGCTGAAATACCCAAGGAGAGAGAGAACCTGTAGAGACCATATCCAGAGGTTAGGCATGGTCTTTGGTTGAGGAATGGAGCCACCCACCCATCTTAAAACTGTTAACACAGAATTTTTCCTGTCTAAAGAAAATGCAGGAACAAAAAGTGGAGCAAAGGCTGAAGGAAAGGTCATTCAAAGATGGCCCCACCTAGAGACCCATCTCATCTGCAGACACCAAACCCAGACACTATTGCTGATGCCAGGAAGCACTTGCTGACAGGAGCCTGGTATGACAGCACCCTGAGAGACCTGCCAGGTATGACCTGCCAGAGCCTGACCTATACAAATGAGGATGCTCTCAGCCAACCATAAGACTGAGCACAGGGATTCAATGGAAGAGTTAGGGGAAGGACTGAAGGAGCTGAAGGTTTGCAACTCCATAGGAAGAACAACAATATCAACCAACCAGACCCCCTCAGAACTCCCAGGAACTAAACCACCAACAAAAGAGTACACATGGAAGGACCATGGCTCCAGCCGCATATGTAACAGAGGATGGCCTTGTCGGGCATCAATGGGAGGCCTTTGGTCCTGTGGAGACTCAATGCTAGGGAAATGAGGCAGGAGTGGGCAGGTGGGTACGGGAGCTCCCTCATAAGGGTGGGGGGGAATGGGATAGGGGGTTTATGGAGGGGAAACTGGGGAGGTGGATAACATTTTAAATGTAAATAAATAGAATAACCAATTAAAAAAAGAGTACACCTGAAGGCTCTAGAAAGAAAGAGGAGGAAGAGGGGGGAGGAGGAGGAGAAACAGGGGGAAGGGGAG
>NW_021604616.1:212121-228296 GCF_004785775.1 Grammomys surdaster | reverse complement strand
AGCACACAGGAGGAATAGATGGCATGCAATAACCATAATCAGGGCTGAACTCAATAAATGAGAAACAAAGAGAACAATAAAAAGAATCGATGAAACCAAGAGTTGGTTCTTTGATAAAAATCAACAAGATAGACAAACTATCTAAAAGTCAGAGCAAAAGTGCCCAAAATTGACAAAATCAGAAATGAAAACGGAGACATTCTTTTTTACTTCTGACACTGAGGAAATTCAAAGAACTATTAGATCTTATGTCAAAAGCCTGTACTTCACAAAATTGAAAAATCTAAGTGAATGGATGATTTTTCTAGACAGATACCAATTACCAAAGCTAAATTGAGGTCAGGTAAACTATTTAAATAGCTCTATAACCCCTAAGGGAATAGAACCACTCATTAAAATCTCCCAGCCAAAAATAGCGGAGAGCTAGATGGTTTTAGTGCAGAATTCTACCAGATTTTCAAAAAAGAGCTAATGCCAATACTTCTCAAACTATCCCACAAAAATAGAAACAAAACATTGCCAAACTCATTCTATGGGGCCACAGTCATGCTGATCCCTAAACCACACAAAGATTCAACAAATAAAGAGAATTTCAGACCAATTTCAATTATGAACATTACTCAATAAAAATCATTGTAAACTGAGTCCAAAAAAAATCATATACCATGGTTAAGTAGGCTTCATCCCAAGGATACAGGGATGGCTCAATATACAGAAATTCATCAACATAATTCACCATGTAAACAAGCTGAAAGAAAAAAAATCACATGATTATCCCATTAGATGATGAAGAAGCCTTTGACAAAATCTAACACCCCTTCATGTTAAAAGTCTTGGAGAGATCAAAAATTCTAGGTACATATCTAAACACAATAAAGCCAATATATAGCAAGCTAATAGCTAACATCAAATGAAATGAAGAGAAACTAAAAGCAGTTCCACTAAAATGAGGGACAAGGTTGTCCACTCTCTTTCTATCTCTTCAATACAGTACTTGAAATTCTAGTTAGAGCAATAATACAAAAGAGATCAAGGAAATACAGATTGGAAAGGAAAAAGTCAACTATCACTATTCGAGGATGATATGGTAGAATACATAAGTGACACAAAAAATTCTGCTAGAAAAACTCCTACAGCTGATAAACACCTTCAGCAAAGTGGCTAGATACAAAATTAACTCAAAGAAATCAGTAGTCCTCCTTTATACAAACAATAAATTGTCTGAGAAATAAGTTAGTTAGACAATACCCTTCACAGTAACCACAAATAATATAAAATATCTTTGTATAACTCTAACCAAGCAAGTGAAAGACCTGTATGACAAGAAGTTCAAGTCTTTGAAGAAAGAAATTGAGGAAGATATCAGAATATGGAAGACCCTCTCATGCTTATGGATTGGTGGGATTAACATAGTGAAAATAGCCATCTTACCAAAGCAATTTACAGATTCAATGCAGCCCCATCAAAATTCCAACACAATTCTTTAAGATCTTGAAAGAATTCAATTCTCAACTTCATATGAAAAAAAAAAAAAACTAGTACCACTAAAACAATCCTGGACAATAAAAGGACTTCTGGAGATATTACTATTCCTAACTTCAATCTGTACTACAGAACAATAGTAACAAAAACTGCATGGCATTGGAGTAGCAACAGACAGGTTGATCTATGGAATCAAATCAAAGACCTAGAAATAAATCCACACACCTACAGATACTTGACTTTGACAAAGAAGCCAAAATCATACAATGGAACAGGAAAAGCATCTTCAACAAATGATGCTGGTATAACTGGATGTCTTCATGTAGAAAAATGCATATTTATCACTTGCACAAAACTCAAGTTCAAAGGTATCAAAGAACTCAATGTAAAACCAGACACACTAAACCTAGTAGAACAGAAAGTGGGGAATAACCTTGAACCTATTGGCACAGGAGACAACTTACTGAACAGGACACAAATGGCTCAAGCACTAAACTAAGGTCAAGAATCAATAAAGGGGACCTCATGAAACTGAAAAGCTTCTGTAAGTCAAAGGACACTGTCAATAAGACAAAATGGCAGCCTACAGATTAGAAAAATACTTTAAGCAACTCTACAGCTGACAGGAGGATAATATCCAAAATATACAAAGTTAGACACAAGCAAACCAAATAACCCAATTAAAAATGGGGTACAGAGCTAAACAGAATTCTCAAGAGAGGAATCTTGAATGGCCAAGAAGCACCTAAAGAAATGTTCAATGTCCTTAGTCATCAGGAAAATGTTAATCAAAAAGACCCTGAGATTCTACCTTACACCCATCAGAATGGCTAAGATAAAAAAATACACAAGGGATAGCACATGCTGTCGAGGATATAGAGTAAGGAGAACACTCCTCCACTGCTGGTGGGAGTGTGAAGTTGAACAACCACTTAGAAATTTGATGGTTTCTCAGAAATTTGAGAACAGTTCTAACTCAAGATACCACTCTTCGACATATGCCCAAAAGATGATCCACCATCCCACAAGGTCATGGATGGACTGGGGTGGAGGGGGATGGTAGGGGGTTATAGTGAGGATGGGGATAATACCTAGAAGGAAGTCTCCCCTTACCAAAGGAGAAGGGAGGAAGAGGAGGGGGGAACTGATATTGAGATGTAAAGTGAATAAATAAAAAATGTTTCAAAAAATGTGAAGAAAAGTGATGGACAACTCTCGGTATTCATCAGAATTCATGGAAATGCACATGAATTTTATACTGACTTCCTTTTATACTGACTCAGTTCTACAGAGATACTCAGAGGCATGAATTTTTTTCTTATAAGAATGTTAAATGATGTTCAATACATAGAACATCAGAAGTAAGTAGCCCTCATGCTCAGTAGTGAGTTTGATTATGTAGACTGTATAATGTGGTTCTTTCTGCTTCCTGGTGTCCTTTCCTTGGTCTCTGCAGCCATTAGAATCAGGGTCACATCAAATCTGCTTGATATCTATTGTAGGGATGGAGGCTAGGCTGTAGCTCTATAGGTGAAGATCTTCTCCATGGCTCTACACGGCAGGTAGATATTGATGAAAAGAGACAGTCTATGATTCCAAAATGTTTATTGTCATGACAGAAAATGGATGTGTAAAACCATATCCCACTTCTCAGGGTGGGCCTCAGGTTAAATACCTTTTGCAGGGAAGAATGTTTGGGAAGGAAAGCTTATTGGCTATTGGGTACATCATTAGCATGGAGAACACTGTTTTGAGCCTACTTGACAATGGTCACATCACATCTCTTTTTCTATTGTCTTGGTCTGAGATGTTAGATGCCTCTCTACATGTGGAAGGGCTTGGGTCATTGCCCTTATGTGACTGATGGCCACAAATTTATGGGTGGCTGTGGCGGCTACATGACAGGGGCCTGGTGCCAGGCTTCCTCTCATGGTCCACAACCCACAACCTCAGCTAACTGCATCAGTCTTCTCACTACTGAACCTGTTCAGAAAAGTGTGACTATCCAAAGTCCCCTCAACCATGATGGATTCTGAATTTCATGTCTCGTTCACATTGAGGATCAAGACAGAGGTCATTTCATTTGTTTGGATTCCATTCTTCCTCATGTGTCAGGCTTCTGTGCCAATCTTAGGAAGCAGGTAATGTTGACAAAGGCAGCATCACAAAGACCACGAAAAAGAAGCACGGGAAGTTTGAGAGGGTCTACTTAGCATCTGATCAAACAATTTAGGATATAGTAAGTACTGCACAGTATTCTCACTACATAATCTCTCCTAATCCCATCGTACATATGATTCCTTGAATTCATATGTAGTCGCGAGATACCCTAGAAGAACATAGCCTCAGCTTTGTGCCCAGCAATGCCAGTGGGAAAGGTCTGCTGGGCTGGCTCCTCACGGGCAAGCTTCTGAAGCAATTCAGTCTAGTATGTGACTGAATCATTCCCAATCGAAATCATTTGGGTTTGATACCTCTGATCTCAGAAATTCCGAAGTAGGAATAAACATGAAATTTCAAATCTGAGGTGATCATATCTCTCAGGCAAATATTCAAATGAAAAAATATATAGAAGAGAATCATAGGATCTGATATAAATCATCCATACAAATACAAATAAAGAAATAAAATTAGCCACAAATATATCAATATTTCCTCCAATGCAAAAATTCTCTGAACCAAGAAGTAAAGACTCTAAGACATATATTTATTTAAATGACAATATAGTTTGTGTTTGTAAGACAGAAAGGGCTTAAAGTGGAAAAATAATGTTTCTCACCTGATTTTATTGACATCGGTACACAATAGCTTGATCCTCTCATGAATCACATAAGACATTATACAAAACCTTTAATTCCATTAAGCTTATTAATATGATCCAAACATTCAGCTTGAATGGATGAAGATAGCACATAAATCAAGATTTAAGCAGATAATACAAAGAGAACCAAAAGATAAGACCTTCAGTTGGTGACAATTTTATATTGGAAGTCAGCTTATTAACTAATATAAAAATAAGTCTACTATAGGAAATGTGACTCAGATGACCCAGAGGGTACCACTCAGTGTCAGGGGATCTTACAGACCCACAGACCCCGGCATGCCCACACTGTCTACTCTTCTTGTGACCTCACCCCATCTAGAACCCTCCACAGCAGCCACCATCACCTCTACACTTATCAGAATCTCTTTAAGACAGTTGCCGAGCTCAAGAAAAACTTCAGCTGGGCAGTGCCAGAGAGACTGGGAAATATTTTGATGTGGGCTTGGGCATCACACAGGCTTGGCCCGGCAAGGAGACAAAAGATGCAGAAATAAACACTGAGGTCAGAGGTCTGTTAGTAAAGTCGGAGAAACATGGGGACTGGGACATGTCGAAGAGGGGACCGGGCCCACCCGGGCCCACCCGGGCCCACCCTGGCAAGTTACAGCAGAAAGGAAGATAAGCAAAGAGAAGGAGCAGAGAGTAACTTCTCTAACGCTGCTAAGGTTTAGCTAAGGTGTTTGTGAGAAGGATAGAGAGTGTCAAGTTGAACAACGAGACCTGAAATCACACGGAATGTTGAAAAATTAAAGATCCTTTTCTTTCCACTTGATGTGCTGAACTTGCAAAGTGGTTAAAATCAGGTTCACTTTATTCTATTAATCATACGCACAGAACAACGACTTTTATGAGGAAAACCAGAAAACTGCAGTGGCATCGCTCAGGTAGCCAGGGAAGAAGCGTGTGTGAGGGATTAAAGTCTCCAGGCTCTCGCTCCCACCCTTCTCTTCAGGCCTAACAGGAACACGGCCTTTAACCTGACTTTAAAGGAGAGTGTCATATTCCAGACTATAGTATAACCACATAAGCAGTCACAAGCCCTGAGTGCTCAGCATACTTCCAAGAAGCAGAGAGCACGTGAGCAAGCGCAGAGAGAAAATGCCATGCAGAGGCGAGGAAGCCGAAGCCGAAGCCGATGTCCTGCACACCTTTGGTTCTGCTTTATAAGGCTTTTTGATGTCAGGAGGTAATGCTGTCATCCCTTGAATCTGAAAAAGAAAAAGGAAATCCTTGTGAGCAGCTGTTTAAGTGGCCTAGCCCACTTCTGAATGAGAAGAGATCCCAACCCTCAAGTATTTGAATACTTGGTCCCCAGTTGGTAAAACTCTTGGGAAAGGATTAAAAGGTGTGGCTTTTTTTTTTTTTTTTGGAGTATGTGTGTCGCTGAGAGTGGGCTTTGAAGTTTCAGTTAGTGTTCTCTCTCTCTCTCTCTCTCTCTCTCTCTCTCTCTCTCTCTCTCTGCTTCCCACTCCTACTTAGGTAAGAATGTAATCTCTCAGCTACCGCTCCAGCACCATGCCTGCCTGCCTGCTGCCAGGTTCCTCACCATAACAGGGACTAACCCTCTGAGACTGTAAGCCCCAAATAAACTCTTCTGTATTCGTGGTTCTTAACCTTCTTAATTCTGAGACCCTTCATTACAATTCCTCATGTAGTGGTGACCCCAACCATAAAATTATTTTATTGCTACTGCATAACTAGCTTTGCTACTGTTATGAATCATAATACAAATGCATGCAGAATAGCCAAAGGGATTGTGACCAGCAGGTTGAGAACAATTGTTCTCTAAGTGGCTGTAGTCACAGCATCTTAGCATAGCAAGATACCTGCCTAGTAACCTTCCCTTCTGCTGGAGACTGGGGGATGGGCTGTACTTGCTGAAGAAGCCAACCATCAGAGGAGGCAGAAACTCTAGACCTGGCAGGAAGGGAGTGGAGTAAAAGGACCAAGCAGTCCTTGGATAGAGCTACAGGCAGGCCCCCATGGTATCTAAAGCTGCCCCATGCATTGCCACTTTATAACCATCGCTGTCTCTCCTCAAAGGGAACCAGAGGTTGACCATCACCTCAAATGACCGCTGGACAAATCAAACATCAAAGGACACTCCAGACCACTGGTTTATAGACGAACGCTTGAAGTTTATATTTTTCTCTTTGGAACTCAGGTAAACTGTGGCAACCAGGTTTTCAGAGGATGAGAAGATGGGCTTACCGACCACTCTGTGTTGTCTGTCTTGGAGCATCTCACGTTCACGGGCAGACTAAGGACAAGCTTATTGAAGGACAGCCCTTCTTTTTTGGTCCATTTAAACTTGTTCATTGCATCCATGAAAGAAAGGTTTCTGTACTGCTTAGGGCTTTTGATAATGAAAGGCCATGTCCTGAAATTAAATAATCACATTACATTACATTTCCTGAAATGTTTTATCATGTTAACATAGACTCCATGCGTGTTCACTTTTCACATACGGAAATAACCCCATATAAACACTTAGGGACTCATTAGTTGTTAGGAGAAATCCACTCACATAGAGTCGTTCTTTTTTTCCTTTTGCACTCGTTTATTTTATGTGTATGAGTGCTTTGGCTGCATATGTGGATGTGAACCATATGCATGCCTAGTGTCAAGGGAGGACAGTGTAGGGCTCAGATTCCCTAGAATTGGAGAGTTATGGGTGGTGGTGAGCTGCTATTTTGATGCTGAGAAACGAACCTGGGTTCCCTGTTAACTGCTGAACAATCTCTCTAGTGAATACATAAGGGTGGCTTTTAAAAGAATGATTCTTCTTTAGGCACAATTTGCTATTACTTGTTTTTTATTGTTTTAGGTGAAATCATATGTAATTTTTGTTTATATTTTTCAGTTTCACACATTGATCAAATTTTGTTGTTCGGTGGTTTGTTTTGCCTTCTTTTCTTTTTAGAGAGGTTCTTTTTGTTCAAATTTTCTTTACTCTTGAAAATTTCATACACATATACAACAAAATATATAAATATCTATACATATATATCCAATTTCACCCCTCCACCCTCATCCCCACCCCCTCCCAAGTTCATGTCTTTTTCTTTCTTTTTTTTTATAACCCACTAAATCCAGTTAGTGCTGTGCCTATGTAGATACATGGATTAGGGCCCTCCATCAGAGAATGGGAATCCTGAAAGTGGTTTTTAACTTTTAGGCAGATTATTTTGCTTCAAAAAGTTTTCCCAGGGTTTGAGAATTCCATTAACATTATAACATAATTGGTAAGTATTAATGTCTAAACAGGATGTTGTTACTAAAGTATAATAAAGAACCATCTAGGTTCTTGAAAGTTACTGTGTCAGGTATAAAGTTTAGAGTACCCAGTGGAAATGCCTGAGCAGCAGATGTCCTGCTTCTTGAGAACCTGAGAGAACCAATACGAAAGATTTAGCTCTGAATCAATGGTTTAAAGCACGGAAGCTATCTGTGGTGGGCCCTGCCTATAACCCCAGCATCCAGACAGAAGGTGGATAAATAGTTCAAGGCTAACTTTCACTATGTAAGGAGTTCAAGACCAGCCTTGAGCTACATGTGACCCTGTGTCAAAAAAAATGTACTAAGAAAATACTTCACACCCAATATGCTCTGCTTTCAGGTGCACCCTTTAAAAAGACAGATTGGTTTTAAATGCCAAAGAACGAAAATAAACACAAAAGGGTCTTAGCCTGCTTGAAAGGCTCTTCAGGAGACCACTTCCTTTCAATGTTGTATACTATTGATTTCTGGAAAAAGAAAAGCATAACTATGCATCCAAAACTTTACCTTAACTAATCTACAGCTGTTACATGAGATTGTCATGAATGACCAGTAGGTGTCAGACTTGTTATAGCTCCACAGGATGATTTGGTGATTGTCAGTAATCAGAGATACTCATCCCCAGCTGCTGAATCCAAGGTCTAAACACTTGGTCCTGACATTCTGACCATTTGTTGTCTAACCTGAGGCACACTGGGCGTCACCATTTTAAATAAACTAGATCAGTGTAGTGATCAGTGTAGTGATCTGAGGGGAGGGATTATAAAAGTATTTTCATATCAAATTTGAAAATTATTTTTCTCTATTCTAAGAAGTGAGAACATGAGAAAAGTGGGTAGGATTGGAGCAGGGTTATATTCTTCAGCCTGCAGCCTCCTCCAAATAAAGTCAAAATGTCTTTGTAGAGTTTTAAATGTGTTATCTCACACTGTCTTTAAAGTTGAGTTCAGTAACTTAGGAGCAATCTGAATCACACTACATTAGATATATCACACAGTTTCCTAAGACCTATAACACTTTCTCAGCAAATTGTGGTGACATACGACCCAGAATTGTGGTAGAGCAAACCTTGACTGGAAAGAAGCCTATTAAATTTGCATATTCTACTTTTAAAATTTGCTCCTAGTTTTATTTAATATTTATTTTTTATTTAACTTTACTTATTATAAGATAATTTGATATTAAGTATTATAATAAAATTTGCCCTTCAAGGAAGAAAATGTGTATGTTGCAAAAAAAAATAAACTATGTATGTAAAAGGAAATACAGGAGGTGCAGGAAGGGCACTGGAAGTATCTGCCTGCAATCTCCAGAACGACCACAAGGGGACGCCTGAACTTTTACTAAAGCATTTGGTGTGATTAACATAAAAGTGACTTTGGTACAGCTTTGCTGGCCAAAGTGAACACTGAAAGAATTCTGCAGAGATGACTCTAGAATCTTGGATTCTATAATAAAGCAGTAAATTAATATTTATGGAGACTTCACATTAAAATAAAAAGAGTGAAAGCTACAGTGTTGTAGGACAACTAGAGAGACGGGAGCAAACCCAGTGATTCATGCATTGGTGATGAAGCTTGAGGGCTGGGAATCTGAAGAACCCATCTCTCAGCCTCTTTGCCTCATACGTTCCCTCCTTTCACTCCCAGTAATAAATGTCCTTTCTGTCACCTCTAACCTTTCCAGCTTCTCTAAGAGCACAACTCAAAGTCCTTCCTGCAGAACCAAGAGAGAAGGAGAGAAACCTTGCAAAAGCAAATATGCTAATTATTTGTTTGGAAAAAAGTCTACACCTTCTAGCAGAAACATTCACCCTGAAAGTAACAAGTACTAGCCGGATTTGGTGATGCTTGCCTGTTATCCCAGCAGTTGAGAGGTGAATTAGAGGCCAGACTGGTCTACAGAGAAAGCCGGGGCTACACAGAGAAACTCTGTCTTGGAAACAAAATCAAACAAACAAAAAATAATGTGTACCCCTGCTGTTACTGGGGTAGAGCCGAGTTAGAAGAATGAAGAATGAGTTTCTTACAGAAATTAAAACAGTATATTTTGTCACACCCAACTAAGTACTGGGTGTGTCTACCTAGACACGCTTATAAATAAGTAGATGATACCAATAACCACTATGGTTGATATGAGCAAATTGTGCTAATATTATACTTTAATACTGATGGATAATTTTCCTTTGTAACTTGAATTTAAAGTCCAAGTTTCACTTTTCTTATAACACAGCAAAAATTACAGCAACCCACAATGATATAGAGTGTATTTTAGTTTTTTTCTGCAAAACATAAACAATTTTACTTGTTTATGTTTTACAGGGAAGGATTTAAAATTTAATGACTTTAGACATGGGTCTCCTGAGCATATAAGCAAACGGAAGAAAACAACCTGCATGTGTAAGTTGTTAGACATTTTATCTGCCTGGAACCACACTGCTGTCTTACAAGTCTTACTGCTGGAGTCATTCTTGGGAGCAGGAAGAGGTGTGGGAGGAGGAAGGGAAGTGGTTAATGCCAGCCACGAGCAGTACTAGGTCCACACAACTAAATGAATAGTACCACAGATTGCCCTCCATAGCACAAATAAACATATGGTCAACTATCAGTAAAACAAACAAAATGTTCATTAATGGATTTGCACTCCTGGCCACGTGAAGCCAGGACACCAGCTTACTGTGGGGGTGATAGGGGGCGGGGGGAAGCCAACACTCAGAAACAAAGCTGTACAGAATGTCTGGCTTAGGAGACTGGGAAACGGGCATGAGAAAACTCTGACCCAGAGGGAATGAAGACATGTCATATCTGAATACTGTGTTCACTCTGGAGTTCTGCCTGTAAGCACTCCTTGGATTACAATGCAGAAAGGAGAATTTCCAACTATAAAATGACCATCTCTAGGAATTCAAGAGACAAAAGTTAGAGTTAAGGAGTCCGAGGCAACTCTTCGCAGTACTGCAGGGGACCTTGCACACAGAGAGCTCTTTAAGTCTGTATTAGGGACAACCAAGTGTGTGCTTGAGTAATGAGCCAACCAGATTTAGGATGAAATCACATAAGGATGGACAAAGAGTATCTAGGGAAATATTTTTTAAAAACTTCAGAGAGCTCCCAGAGCTGGCACATTTTTAAGTTCCAACTACTCAGAGTAGAGGTCTTTGCTGATGACACAGGTAAGGTACTCAGTGATCCAACTCAGAGATCCAACTCATACACCTGTGAATGGGGAAGGCCTCAGTATTGAAGCTGTGTACATCCTTCCTTGAGTCACACTGACAATGATATTAAAGAGTTTGAGACAGTTTGAAATTACTATGCATGTGAACAATTACATAAAGATAAGCTTAATCTAAATACAATTTAGAGAAACACCAAGCTTTGGAAATTGCAGAGAGACAGATTACAAAATTAGCATAGGAAGGCATTAAAACATAAAAGATAAATATTATTTACAAAACAGGTGAAAAACATCTACACTAGAAACTACGAAACAGAACTGAGGAAAACGAACAAGTACATCAGTGAGTGTAGTGCATCATGGTCACAGAGGGCTCCAGTGTCACACTGCACAACCCCTTCTGGTCTTGACTGTTTGCTTGCTTCTTTGTTTTTTTTTTTTTTTTAACTTCTTGTCCAGGGTTGGAAACAGAGGATGTTAAATTGCTAACTAGGGGTGTCTAGCTTTTATTTGGGTGGCTTACTTCTGCATGCCCTGAGCTTTCTATAGCATATCCAAGTAGGGTTTGTAGGGATTTGTTTCGTTATTTCTTTTAAGAAATTGACAGATTGTCTTAATCATCTATATAAAATTATAATGAAACCAGAGTATCAAATTGATTTGGGAAAAGGTAATGACAAATAAGAGTTTACAGACTTTATCCTGCTATTTGAAACTATAATGATCAAATGTAGTGCTGAAGTACCATACATACACAGCTATGGAACAGAGTCTCTTCCAGAGTCAACATATGATCCAATAACTGTGACAAAAATTCCAAATTTCATAATAAAGAGGTATGTTTCAGGCCTCTAAGATGTCTTAGAATGCAGATGCCTGTCACCAAGCCTGACAACATAAATTCTATCTCTGGGGCTCAGAAGGTGGAAGGAAATAACTGACTCCTGCATACTGTCCTACACACACACACACACACACACACACACACACACACATGCACACATACACACACATGTACACACACACATGCACACACACACATGCACACATATACACACGCACACATACAAACACACACATACAAACACATATACACAAAAACACACACATACATACACACACACACACACACAAATAATGAAATACACAAATAATAAAAAAATACCTTAAAGGCAGTTTTCTTTCACTTAATGGTGAAGCCAAAAATTTAAGGGTTTTTTTTTGTAAGTCAATTGGATGGTGTTTTGCTGGGGCAAACACGTGAAGAAACATTTTGTTAAAGTAGACACAGGTATGAAAAGCTAAGGTGACTCGTGAAGGAATACTTGCTTTGCCACTGAAGCAGATGCAGGAGAGAGGATGTTCTGCTAAAGCAAGCTCGTGAAAGGACATGTGATGAAAGAGTCTTTGCCAACAACACACATGTACTGGTCCGTCTTACATTGTGTAGTTGAGCAGCATTTGTCAGGACTCCATAGAGAGAAATGCACCGTAAAACTTCTGGTGGTGCGCTGAAGTTAATTGTTGCTTCCAAGGACTCGGGCTGATTGGATACACATGCTGAGGCAAGACCTGTGCTGAGCCAAGGCACATGAAGGACATGTGATGTTAGAGGGTATATATAGGCCTCCATGGAGTGATACAGACAGAGCTTGGCTTGCTGGTACAGCTACCTGTGCAATGCTTATGGGGCTCCCTTCTTCTTTGATTTTTACTTCCCTGAGAGAGGCACAGCTGAAAAAAATGTACCAGCTCTGGGAGCTCTCTGAAGTTTTTAAAAAATATTTCCCTAGATACTCTTTGTCCATCCTTATGTGATTTCATCCTAAATCTAGTTGCTGACTCAAGCCAAGGCTGAGACCTGGCTGTCTCTGCTAGGTTGTGTCACCACTGTTGCTAACCCAACTCTCCTGAACTGTATTTGTATTGATAATGTATCCATGAGGTGTTTGCAAGTGGACCGGAGCTGCTGCTGCCTGGTAACCCTATGAACCGAACTGCTGATTTCCAGACAACACATATGGGAGTTGCTCCAAAGAACCTTTCTAAACAGGTCCACTCTTCCACCTGGTATCCTTTCTTTTCCACAACCTCTGGTGAGTGGTGTGTTACAAGGAAGGCTAAGCATTTAAGAACCATCATTAAAAATAGGACTTGAAGAAATTAAAGTTACAAAATGCTTCTTTGAAAACCAGTGAGCTTTGAATTTGTCTTGTACCACAAGAAAAATTTATTCAAAATGAATCATCCATCTAAATGTAAAAGTTAAACTATAAAGTTTCAGAAGGGGACATGATGTACAGTTTACAAAGATTTCATGGAGGGGACAATCACAGTGAAACAATGAAAATGGAGCTATAGGTTGAGAGAAATGACCTGTGGCTCAGTATCTAGCAGATGAATATTCACAGTATAAAGAGTGCTTATAATTCCATAAGAAAATTATCCAACTGAACAATATACAAAGCATGTATAAAAAGGTAAAAAGGAATCTCACAGGCAGACTCAAAAACGACTTCTTCATATATATATGAATGAGATATTCAGCTTCCCAAAATTCTATGAAGAAGGTGGGATTGCCAAGCCTCTTTATGTTATTAGATAGCATGGGTGTGACATTGATGACATTTTCTAATATTATATTTAAAATTGGCACACATTGATTTTAAATTATGCCTCAAGCAATTGACATACGAGATAAACACAGCAGCTGGAAGCAGGTCATCAAGAAGAAAACAAAGCCAAGATGCAACACCATGCTGCCCACATACTCTTGTGAATAACTGGAAGGAACACAGCCAGAGAGAGTCCCCCAGACAGGATGCAGGCTCCAGGGTGGCAAGAGACTGGACCACCCTGTTCAAAGCTGACTCGTTCCTCCATGAAAGTGTTTCAGCCCACCAGAGTTAAGGCAGTTTCCAACGGTAATAATGAAGCCAAGGCAGAAACAGTGCACACATTGAACCAGGGAGCATCCAATCCCACTCCACAACCCTTTCCCCTCAAAATATGAAAGTGTGCAGAAAATGAGTCATCTAATCCTCCAGCTGTGGTATGGCGAGAAGACAGGCTAGGTTCAAATACGTTTGATGAGGTTTTGGATAGGGCCCTCAGAATAAACAAGGAAAGAGATGGGAATCATGAAACCACTGGGCTAAGGAAAATCATGTGGTACAACTTACACCCTACAGGAAAGGGAGTGGGGAGATGGCTCAGAGGTTGAGAGTATGTATTGCTCTTCCAGAGGACCCAAGTTCTATTCTCAAAATCCAAATCTCACAGCACAGAATTTCCTATTACTCAGCTCCAGGGGTATCTGATCCCTCTGCCCTGTGTGACCATCTACATACATGAGCATGTAACCTCCCCCATACACATAATTAAAAATAATAAAAACAAATCTTTAAAAAATTCAGGAAACTGGGCTTAGGAGAGAGGAGGGACAAATGAAACTGAAGAGAGTTATAGAAATTGTTTCTTCTTTAAGTTTATTTAAAAATATGAATTTAGTAGTGTGAGATTTAATTTAAGGATCAAAATTTCAAGTACAAGGTGATAAGGCAATAGAATAATATGAGAGGCAAACTACAGAGCAACAGAAGAAAGACAAAATAAATTATAATAAATGAAGTGTGGAGGATGACTAATGAGAAGGGTTAGTGTTGAAAGAAATTATCTGAAGCCAAGCTTGGGGTTCACATTTATAATTCCATAACTTGGAAGGGTAAAGCAGGAAGACTGTCATGGGCTTGAGGTCAGTCTGGACTACAGAAAAATTCTTTGTCTCAGCTCCTGCCTCTGAGAAAGGAAGGGAGAAATGAAGGGAGGGAGGGGAGGAGGGAGGGAGAGAAGGAGGGAAGAAAGAAGGAAGGAAGAAAACAAGAAGAGAAAAATCTGGGGAAATTTTTAAATAGATTAGAAAAATATACATTTATGCATACAACAAAATTTCTGTGAAATGAAGAATAATGGCTATTTATACTGAAAGAATCTTTGATAGTGTTAGTTAGGATTTTACTGCTATGAATAGTCACCAGGACCAAGGCAAGTCTTATAAAGGACAACATTTAATTGGGTCTGGCTTACAGGTTCAGAGGTTCAGTCCATTATCATCAAGGTGGGAGCATGGTGGCATCCAGGCAGACATGGTGCAGGAGGATCTGAGAATTCTAGGTCTTTATCTGAAGGCTGCTAGCAGAATACTGGCTTCCAGGCAGCTAGGATGAGGATCTTAAAGCCCACACCCACAGTAACATACCTATTCCAACAAGGTCACACCTACTCCAACAGGGTCACACCTTCTAATAGTGCCACTCCCTGGGCTGAGCATATACAAACCATCACATGAAAATATCCCTATTTGTCCAATAAAAAGAAAGCATAACCCTGAAATAATATACCCAGAAACATCAGTGTCCAAACGAAAGACTGCCAGATGTGACGGGGGGGGGGGGGGCAGTTCCTAAGTGAAGGCCCTGGGAATACACTCTAAGAACTCAAGTTAATGAAATCAAAAGTTTTGAAAGCATAGAAAGATTAAGAATAATCACTGAGTTGGTTTAAATGTTATGTTAACTATTGTAGCAATGTTCATTTTCATTATTAAATGAAAAATTAAACATCTTAAAAATACAAATGTAAATTATAGACATACTCTGTGGGAAACAAGATAGCAGAAAGCCTGTTATCACTTTGTATGTCGTAAAAGTGAAACTTGTGGCAAAAATTCGTTGTGATACTTTAATGTCTCTAGGATTGCTTCAATCCCCTTTACCTAATAGAATCTCAGAGTTAGAAAAATAGCAAAATATATTGGAATCAACAAAATTTCGTTTTAATTCAGCTTCTTTGTTCAGATAAAAGGAAACATAATTATAATCCGTTAGCTTCTGTTTGAGAAGTGCTCAAACTGTAACTTTAAATTTTAATCTACTCACCTTCATATTGGTATCCATATAACAAATTATCTGTAAGAACATCCAGGTGATGTTCGAATTGTTTATTGGGGTCAATATTTGAGCTAATTGCTTCTGCCTTCTTTTGAAATGCTTGCTCTGCCCTGTCTTGGCTCTTTATAAGAAGCTTGTGTGAGTTCAAGCCTGTAAACACCTATAGATGCCTCTTGATTCCAGAACTAATAATTTAGGGAATTTTTGGTCACAACCTTTCCACATTTCTGTTCACAGCTTCTTCACCTATCTGGTCACAGTCTCCTCGCCGCACATATGTAAAGTTGGTGTGTGGAACCACAGACAGTGTACGCTTATCATCTACCTCACCTCTCCTCACCTCACCTCACCTCTTCTCACCTCACCTCACCTCACCTCTCCTCACCTCTCCTCATCTCACCTCACCTCTCCTCACCTCACCTCACCTCTCCTCATTTCACCTCTCCTCACCTCACCTCTCCTCA
>NW_021604616.1:117361-211721 GCF_004785775.1 Grammomys surdaster | reverse complement strand
CTTCAACCTTGCCATCAAAACTGCCATCTAAGTCACAAGATTGCTACAAAATGTTTACAAAAACATCCTGACTGGTCCATCAAGATATTAAAAGCACAGAGGAGAGGAGTTGGGGTGACATGTTGGCGTGTACTCTTTTTCAGCACTGGATCCTGAAGAGTTATTAGCATGTCATTTTAATCAAAGTAGAAATCACAAAACACCTAACCTGTCTCCATCCTTCTGGCCTGTAATCTTGCACCTGGTTGGTTTTGCCTTCAGTATTACTTATGATGATGGACTCAATTATAAAATATTTATTAAAATTGAAACACTTCATTTTAGAAAAGAGGTTCTCTTCTCATGGTTTTAAAAAGTAAATTTGAACAGAAAATAAAATTGTTTTTTTTTGGGGGGGGTAATGATATCTCACAGCTAGCCTTGTTTTACAAAATAATTCTCCTTGCTGTTCCAAGTGGTAAAAATTCATTTCCTACGATAGAAATGAGGGATACTGGCAAAGCCCATCAGTCAGTGAGGGTCTATCTATGGAGATTCCCCAAGGTGAGCATAGAGGATGAAGCAAGAAGCATCCATTCATTTGTAAATATACAATCACTTGTTTTTTTACATCTTTGCTAAACACACACTCACACAAACACAAAATTAGGATATTTCCTGTTTAGTGTGTGAAAAATAAAGAGGAAAAATCTACTTACATTGACAAACACTATGATGCCAATATTTGGGAAGCCGGAGATGTGAGCAATAGTCCAGCACTTGCCTACCTGTGCCAGCCGTGGGGTTTGATCCCTAGCATTGCAACACACCCAGCATGTACGCATGTGTAGGACCCTGAAAGGACAGCATGGCTTCTGGTTGAGCACCAGATCCCAGGAGACCCCAGGTGATCCTAAGGGATGACATGCATTTCACCATGCTCCCAGACCCCAGGCTCCTGGCACAAGGCTGAAGACTTAGGACAATGCCCCTATTAGCCCCTCCACAGGTATAGGCCATAGAGCCTCAAGACAGAGTTCCATATTAATGAGATACCTAAAGGCCAGAGGGTCGTAGCCAATTAAACATTCCTTCCCATACCCACCTCCTTGCAAAAAGTATTTAACCTCAGCACCCCCCCCAAGAAATCAGAGTATAGTTTTCATCCATTTGTCATCATGAATATAAATAAATATCTTAAGACCATGGACTGTTTCTCTTCTTTGGGACCTGCCGTAGGGAACAGTGGAGAAGATTTTCTTTCATTTTTTTATTGAATATTTTATTTATATTTCAGATGTGATCCCTTTTCCCCATCCGCCCCCCACATCTGAGCTGCTTCCTAATCTCTTACAGAGGACCTCTCCATGTTCTCAGCCACAGAGACCACCATCCCAAGCAAGCAAGCCGAGCTAGCCACCCAAGCCAAGCCAGCAGCCGCTATTCCATGTCCAACTGGATTTATGTATAAGTAGGTTAAACTATGCCATGCCTGTGAGCATATTTAGTAACTATTGTCTCACTCACACAAGTGTGTTGTGATTCATGTTTTGTGATCACTAGAATATGCCTTCTGCTCTCATGGTCACAGCATGCCTTGGAAAGTAACAGAAGAAAACAGGTCTATACACGATCAACAATAAAGTACTTAGTTAACAATTTCTGATCCTTGTGTTATTTGGAACATAAATTAGGTTGTGTTTGTATTTCTTTGACTATTTGCATATTATCATATCATTAAGTATATTTGTATCCTGTCCTTAAAAACACCTCAGAAGTCTGTGCATAGTTTTGTCTAACTTACATCAGTCTTTTTCATTTCTAGAAGTTTTAATTATCATAAAGATCTTCTGGTTAAGATAAATTACATAAAAAAAAAAGACAAATTATATCATCTCTAAATTCTCATCAACCGTCCTCATGCTTTTTGCTGATGTCCCAGAGAACATAGATTCTTTTTTGGTATCTCTTATAATGCATCCTTGCATGACGCCACCATGCCTGTGTCCTGATGCCACACCCTGAACTCTTCTTCTTCCTCCTGCTGTTCCCTCAGATGCACTCAGCTAATTAGCCATGCAGGGGCCACTTTCATCTGAATGCATCACCACTTCTCCTGTCAAAACTAGTGCCACTGCCTAGGCCCGAGGTGCTCTTAGCTTTCAGTGGACAATCACAGAAAATTTCTGACCCACTCTTTCCCATCTTACCCTTCTACAGACTTTTCTTGACACCCTAGTCCAGTGGTTCTCAATCTGTAAGTCAAACCCCCTTGGAGGTTGCATATCAGATATTTACATTGCAACCCACAAGAGTACCAAAATTACTGTTATGATGTAGCAACAAAATAACTTTACGGTTGGGTGTTACCATGATATGGGGAACTATATTAAAGGGTAGCAGCATTAGGAAGGATGAGAGCCACTCAGACCTAGCCAATGGTCTTTGCGTCTATCTCATGTTGGCTTCTTTTTGTACTATCATATAATGGTCTCTGTGGCCCAGTCTGCTCCTGACTCCACCTCTTCACACAGTCTCTGCCGTACTTCACTCTAGCCAAAGGTACCCTTTTGTTCAAACATGCAGGCTCATCACACACACACACACACATACACACACACACACACACACACACACACAGGCACACACATACAGGCACACACACACACACATACACACACACACACACACACACACACACACACACACACACACTGTTCTCTTTTTTTTTCTCTGCATACAATTCCTTTGACTATCTTCCGGTTGCTGGTGCCTCAGCCTGCAGATCCCTGATCAAATATCAAGTTCCATGGAAGGTTCTGACTCTTCTGCTGGCCAGTTACTCGCTCCCTTCCTTCTTCTCACCATTTTAACACACCTACTACCATTTCCAATTTAATGTTCATCCATTTGTTTCTTATATCTCCCCCAAACTCTAGAATATAACCTTAAGAAGGAAAGAATAGTCTTTGTATTTAATCATACTAGTTTCTATGATATACAGTCACACAGTGTTTAGGGAGCAGGCCTGAATCTGCCACCTTCCTAACCATGATCTTCTCACCTGCACCTGGAGGCACACAACCAGAATCCTGGCACCTGGGAGCCAGAGCTAGGAGGATCCCTCATTTGAAGCCAACCTAAGTCCTGTGAGAAGGCCCTATCTGAAGCAAGAAAGCCTGCTTGCAAGGTTCACTTTTGGCTATTACCTAAGAACTTAAATAGCTGACAACTTCCTAAGCTGATATAAAGCTTTCTCTAAATTATCAGAAGGCTCAGCCTACCTCGGCACTACAGTCAATGAGCTTTGCATTGAATGCTTGCTTTCTCTCATCAAGTCAGCAAATTGGGCATGCATTAGGCATTAGGCACTACAGGGAGCATCCCCAATAAAAAGCCTGGGCACAGCTGCTCTCCAGACATTTTTTAGGAGATCCTACTTCAGAGGCATCATCTCAACTGGTTGTGCATTGTGTGGTGACTCAGAGAGGCCTCTGCTAGCTTGGCTCTAAACTTTGCTTTTCCTTTGTATCATTTCCTTGTAGTAACTTACTCAGGAGTTCAGCTAATGGCTGACTCCCTTAGGTCTTCCTAGCAACTGCTAATTGCAAGGTTGTTTTTATAGGGCATGGCAACCAAGCTTACTTGGTTTTCTGAGTTCCAAGCAATCCAAAAAGGCAGCCCATAATACAATAATACATACATAATACCTAATACAATAGTTGTCTGAGTGTAAAGACGGGAGCCACTCTTGGAAGCTCATAATCAAATGCCACTCACGTGACAGGTCTGTAGATCTCCTTCACGCCAATGAACTGCAGCTGTTCCATGATGTCCGGGATGCTGGCACACCGGGTTAGGTTGATTCTTGGGTAATAAAGAAGGTATGAGAGACACATCTCATTCCTAGTGCTTAGTCCTCCCTGAAAAATGGAGATATTTTATTTTGCAAAGCTCTCAGACACAGAACACAAAGGTAATGGTGTCACACAGATCCACTCAATTCTGAAATGCATTCAGTCTTTATCATTTTATTTCTTGTGGTACTGAGGGTCAAATCTGGGCCTCAGAGTTGCTGGACAAACCACTACTATTAAGCTCTTGACCCAGCCTCTTTCTAAAACAGTTTAATGCTAGGTCTTACTAGGTTTCTCAGGTTGTCCTTGAATCTATAATCGTTTCACCTCTGCCTCTAAATAGGTCGCTTGAAAAAAATTTACAGGACTCGTAACTTTCAAAATATATTGAAACATTAACTATGAAAATTACCTCTACCCCTTTAAAAAATCCCTTTCCTAGGTAACCTATTAAAACCCCTGAGAGTTCTGTTGATCTGATATAAACCATACCAAAGCAGAGATCTCAGAGGTTCTTGGTGATGCGTCTGTGTTAGGAAATCCCTTTGATGGAATTATTCAGGGTTGTGAGGAAGAGAGAGGGTCTTGTGGAGATCAGACTGCTTTGAATTTCTAACCTTCCTGCATCTACTTCCCATGTACTGTTGGGGTGGTTTCTTAGCTGAACTGAATTTTCTGTGATATTATCATTATTTATATCAATATCAGCAGCCGTGTGCCACTGTGTCGACAGGCAACATGTAAGTGACATTCCACCATATTTTAGTCAAACCTTCAACTATCTGAGGAACCTGGAGTTACTTCAACATTTTCCGTTGTCCAGTTTTCAATTGAAAATTATTAAAAATCAGTGAACTCTGAAATTTACTCAAGGAAAAGAAGTCATTAGTCACACACTGAAAGATGACACAGATGTTAGATTTAGCGAAGGCTGTAAAAGTCGAGTAATTGAAGGCAAATATGATTAAAATGAGGGAAGACTTCAGAAGCGGCACTGGAAAGAGGAAACTCAGATAGGTGGGAGACTAAGTGCTGAAAGTGAAAAATGAAGTAAACTGTCCACAGGAGCACCAGCAGGAACACCCACGTGATGTCCATTCCACGGCAAAGTCCACACAATGTCCATGGGAATGCCTTCAGAAAGCATTCAACAGCACATTTGCTATGACCTAGGGAAGAATTAATGAACTTAAAAATTGATAGAAATAATCCAAATAATAGAGAGGAAAAGAAACTTATAAAAAGACACATTTAACATAATAGAGGTCAGAAGCCCCTGATGAAAGCTGGCTACCTTATCAGAATGAAATACTGCTTGTCCCAAACTGGATATACAAATCTCTTCTACACAGGCTAGAAAGGCAGGTAAAGAATCATAGAAAGCACTTCCCTGAGAATCTGAATTAACCTCTGGAACCCACATAATAGCCAGGTAACAGGGCCCACATCAATAATTAAATAAATAATCAAAACACTCCTACTGCAATATGGTACTCAGAGGTTCTAGACTTTCCCAGAAGTTCACAGACAAGCTAAGCTGGAATGAGAAACATAAGAGCAGAAACAAAAGACCCTGCAGTAAGCTCTTCTGATCTCCTTATGCATACAATGAAAGTAACTGCACTATCTTTATATATACATGTAATTAATCAATCAATAAATAAATAAAGTAGAACTCACAGAGACACACTTATTTTTCTTATTATGGACAGTTGTCGATCATGTTACAATACTTAAATCAAAACAAAAACAAATGCCTCACTTATCTGAATGTCCCATTGTGAATCCCCAACCACATTTCCAAATGTAGGATTGCACATTTGTCATCCTTGCATTCTTTACAACTGTGAGCAAATCTTTTTAATTTAATATTCACTAAAGATTTGATTGTAGCTAACTTTGATCTAGGTATGGCAGTTTCCTCCTATTCCTGGCTATGGCCTTTTTCATCCCCTTGAGATAGGCTTAAGTTTTAAAAAGTTTTTCTCTGCCTCTTTTGGAGAAATCGTATCCTCTTCCTTCAACCTCTTAAATGGAATGGCAGGATACATTCTCTGATTTAATTCAATTTTCCATTTTTTATCTAAACCCAAGCCAGTTATAACAGTCGATTTATACATAAAGCAGGATATAGTCTGTCAATATTTTGCCAACGGTGTACATTGGCCTGGCTCATGCCTTAGAACATATAGCTTTAGATCTAAGATTGTATTCTCTTCATAAAACAAGCTGGTGGGAGATCACCTCTACATGTGTTCCTAGAAGAGACTGAGAAAGGCACAGAATATTTCTTGAAAGCTTGGCAGAAGTCCCCAGTAAATCTGTAGGGACCACATTTCTCTCTGGGTCAGAAGCTCTGAGTTCATGTATTTCATTCTTCCTTTTGAAGTCCGGATTTATCTAAGTAAACACCCAAGTATGCCTAAGTGATATAGAGATGAGTTAATGCCTATCTGATGGGGACAAAGCAAAAGATAAAGAAGGGAAACTTCCCCAAAGCACCAATAAATTACACTGTGGTTATTACCATGGTTTTGAAGCCTGATAAAGCACTAACAGAGCTCACACTTCACTTTATGATCCTTCATGCTGAAGTACTTCAGAGTTTTGTTTCAAGATAGGAATGGACTTTGCTTTTCATTTCACTTCTTTTACAGTCAAAGGTTATTTCTTCCTTTCTTCAAATGAACTCTAAGACTAACATTTTCTTACCCACGTCATCACAGCTCGGTCCTTGGTGTTATACCGGCATTCAGTGATCAGGTTATCGCCCTGGAATAAAAGCAAGAGCCTTCAGGTTAGGGTTTTAGACCGCTTTGCTTATCTAATTCATCCTTAGACCAACAGTGTATGTTTACTGCATGAGGGAGAGCATCAGGCAGCTCGATTCAGAAGACTTTGATCTGCTTAACTCCAGTTTGTTAATACGCTCAGAAAGCAAGTAAACAAGAGGGCTCTCCAAGTTCGGACCAGACTCTGCAGTATTCTAGATGGACATTTAGATAAGGAACTAAAAAATCTGGATACGATTTGTGTATCTAAGCACAGCGAGAAAAGTACCACTTACTCTGCACAGCTGTTATGAGGACATTTGATGCCATAATTAGTATTTAGACTTTAGTAGAGATAATTATTTAGTGAAATATTAGTCACAATCCTACTGTGCTTACTTATATATTCGTTATCATCCTTAAAGCTCTGTAGTTACATTCTTATTTCCTTAGACATTAATAGTAATTTATTGTTTTAGTGCTTTCCAACTTTTTGAGCATTACAGCACACATTAAAAATGAACATCTTTTTTTTTTTTAATAGCTTTCCACCATGGAGATAAGATAAGGTATTTCTGCTGGTGTCATTTCACTTTTGAGAGCAGACTTAAAGGGTCAGTGAGAAGATGGTCCAGTGGATTAAAGCTCTTGCTATCAAGTGAGTCTGATTCCTAGGGCCTTCATGATATAAGGAGAAAAAGAAGCACCCTCTATGAACATGGGCCAGAGGTAGGAATCTCTGGCACCAGTTCCTAGGCTTTCCTCATTGCACCTGAAGTTTCTCAGCTTGCACAACTCTGAGCACAGCATATGCATACATCACAGTTAGGAAGCAATGGGCTAGAACAACCAGCCATGAGACCAATATAGGAGAGAAAGGACAGTGTAGAGGGACTCATAGCAAAGCATTCCTTCTTAAAACATCTTATGCCTGTTGAGGTGTACAACCAGCTAAAAAAGGAACCATGAGTCAAGTATGATCATTAAAACACAAATAGGTCCCTCTTCTTTCTACTAGTTACTTCTGTTTTTTTTTTCTACTGTCCTCCAACAGTTTGTCTTCTTCCTGACAGCTCATGCCTTCTAAAATCTCTACTGCAAGCCTTGTTCAACTGCAAGTCTCGAGACTTGTGTGCCATGGTCATCTAACACACTGTGTAAACTTCTAATGTTTAACAGTCTATTTAAAGATAGGAAATTGTATGACTACTGAGCCTGATGGGCATAGAATGGAGACAATGCATTATAAAATAATAAAAAAATGAAAACTTTCACTATGGTAAAACATACAATTCTCTTCTTCCACCCTAACCCCAAGAATTGGTACACAAGTTGGCTCACAACACCAAGAGTAATGTGCGCGCACACACACACACACACACACACAGAGACACACACACACACACACACGCATATCCATATGCTGGTGGTAACTGACTCTCACATCTTTGTCCCCAAACATGCAGGTCATATGGATTCAAAACTATGTCCAGTTTCTACAAGGTTGCTGAGGATTTGAACACAGGCCCTCATGTTTACAGAGCAAGCACTCTTATCCACTGAGCCATTTCTCCAGCTTTGATTTTTGGAAAAATTATCCAAGGTTCATTGTTCACTCAAAAGAAACTAATAAAATATGTCCCCTCTTCAAGATGATATATCCTAAGGGGCAATTCTGCCATTATCATAATTGTAACCTAAAGGCCCACAAGCCAGTGATCTGAATCTGAGCTGTTCAGTTCTTTCTTTTTTCTTTCTTCTCTCTCCTTTCTTCTCTCTCTCTCTCTCTCTCTCTCTCTCTCTCTCTCTCTCTCTCTCTTTCTTTCATCAAGAACTTGCATTGCCCCCAGGGAATGGTAAGAAAAGTTTCTAGTTTGGGAAGCAGATCAAACACATTCCTGACTCTGATGTAAGCAACACCCACAGTGGGTGGTTTTAAGACTATGAAGGAACAATTCTCTTGGCTAGCAGAAGCCCTACTGCATCTTGGAAGCTAAACCTCATGACAGTCTCTGGAGAATAACATGCATGCGTACTGGTAAGATTGTTTGTTCTTCTGCCAGATACTGAAACTCCTGGAAATTGAAGTCATAATCATCATCATAACCCAGCAACTGCATTTCCTCTCCCTTGCGAAAATGACGCAGCCTGATGCCTTTGCCTGCCAGGTGAGCATGGAGAAGAACTGCAAACACGTGGATTCCACTTGGTTTCTCAGCTCCCAGAGCCTGCAGGACAGGGAGAAAGACCTCATTAGCTCCTGGAGGGCATGCTCAGACAATTTAGGCATACTTGAGGTACAAAGGACAAAAGGATGAAGCAATTTAAGTGAAACCCTTAGTTGCCAAACACCTTGAATTTGGATTGTTGACTTCTCTGTTATCAGCATTTGCCAGAAGAAGGAAGGGAAAGGTACCAACCCGCACTGACTTAGATTTTTTTCTCTTCTTCTGGGAGATGAAAAAATCATACAATGGTCCCAGTGAAAAGATTACAGCAGCAGGTCAACGAGTGCAAAATGCAAACTCTCCAAAGGAGAACCCGATACCACCACTTTCCCCTATAAAAGAAAGCATCTTTCTGAGTGGAATTAAATGATTTGCCCTGTTTCTGCAGCCGCTATGTGTTGTCACAGTAATTTGAATCAGGGTCTAAATGACTCAGCAGAACATGTTCTTTCCACTTCACAATTGTACAGTCACAGAATCCCATATTTCATAAATAATATGACCCATATTGAAACACTTAGATTCAAGAGAAAAATCTGTTAATGGGGGTAGTCATGAAAAACCTACAGTTTACTGCTTCCCTTGTGCATGGTATATTCCACATTTCTTCTTATTAAAAGAAGAAAACCATAAAGCAGAGAAAAACAGAAAAAAAAAAGTGAGTCGTGAAAAAGTACAAAGATAGCAGGTAAAATGGAGAAAGGAGAAAGAAATGATACAAATGAAGAAAACTCATAAAATGCCAAAAGGAAGTAGGAAGAAAAGGTCATGGAAGGGAAAAAATCACCTCACAGGTCATTCTGCACCCTAATTCTTCTCTTCCAGCCTTCAGCATGCTAAATGGGCAGCCAAAGGTCTTGTCCAAATGACATCAATGGCTTTCCAAGAAGCCGTCATTGAACACGTCATAAACATGCAAGGAAACTTTCACAGGTCTGAGAGCATGAGCTAATCTGGAGATGTTGGGTTGTGGACTAGGACACTACTTACCTCCTCTAGGCACTCCAGAGTACAGTGACCCTCAGAACGGAACTCGGGCATCCCTGGAGGGATTGTGTGGAAGAGGCTCACCCAGAGGCCAGCCTCAATCACCCCTGCGTCATATCTCCTTATATCCGTAGTGTGGAAAAACCTCAGCCCAGAACTGTCTATTAAGCCTGTAACAAGAGCACGTAAGCAAGAGAAGATTTGAATACTTCTAAAAGGTTTTCACATTCATTTGAAATGGATCATTCATTTTTGTTAGAAATCTCATGAAGCAAAGGAATACAAGCAGAAATGGATGGAAGACAAAAATTACCTTTGTGAACAGAAATTAGAACACAAATCACCATATTCTTTGTAACCACCATAGACCCATACAATATGCTATGGAGGATATGCTTGAGCTATCTAGTGGACATATTTGACTGCTATCTAACACAAGGACAGAACAACAACAACAAAATTAAAGTCATTCATTATAAGACGGAGTATCCCTAGAAGTTTACTTTATATTGTTTTGGGGTGACTTCAAATCTTACTTATAAATCATTCAGCTACTGATACAGGAATCTACTAAAGGTTAACTCTGTACAGTTTATTAACATCCTTTTATTCCTTAACAAACTCATTAAACAGTTATTAAGAGTTGATATGTAGTAGGCATTACGCGGTTAAAAGACAAATAATACATTCTTTGCTATGACATGTCACTAAAGTGAAGGAGAATATGTGACCCAGATACTATAAACCTGCAATTAATTTTAATTAATTGAAACCTTTCCCACAGGTACTTAGACGTAGATCTATGAAGAGTCTGTTTTTATAAGGAAAGTTTTATAGGCTACTGCCACATCCTCCAGGTTTAATTAGGTCAACAATTAAATACTCTCACACTGTCAGGTACACTCTTTTGCATCAACTGGCAGAAACATGTAATTTTATTTTAATTGTTTCTCTTTCTTACTAGACTATAACTTTTATTTGTTTCATTTTGTTTTGTTTCTACTCAGGGTCTTACTATGTAGAACAAGATGGCCTCAAACTGGCAATCCTTTGTTCTTGGACCCCAAGTGTTGGGATTAAAGGCATTCACCATTATACATAGCTATGACTATAGCTCCCATGGATGAGAAAGTATCTTTTTCACTCATATTAATCTTTAAGCACAGAATAAGCATGTAGCTTATGTTTAACGTTTACTGAATAATTATGTAGTAAAATAATTAAGATTGCTTTAGTTGGTGATTTCACATTTAATATACCAATTTATTTCTTTGCTTTGGAAAATTGTATGAGTACATTCAGAATTTAAATTCATATCCTCACATTCACCTCTTATCAGACAGTTTTTCACCATAGATATCTCTTGAGTACTGTTGTGCATAGCCTATCAAATAACAAATTGCCAGTAGCTTTTAGTGTGCTGGATGGTAGCTTTTTCACAAGAGTTCTTTTCATAAGAAAAATGTTTGGGGCTAGAATTTACTAAAGAAAGAGTTTACTGGGGGCTTGCTTACAGTTTCAGAGGGTTGGTCAATGACTATCATGGTGAAGAACATGGTGACAGGCAGGCATGACACTAGAGAACAGTAGCTGAGCGCTTAGATCTTGAGACAACAACCACAAAAAAACTAAGTAGGAATGGCTGGTGTGCGCTTCTGAAATGTCAAAGCCCCCTTCTAGTGAAACACCTTCTCCAACAAGACAACAACTCCTAATCCTTTCCTAACAATTTCACTAACTAGGGACCAAGTTGACCAAATATGAGTCCATGTGAGCCATTCGTATTCAAACACCACATCCTGTCTCAAAAAATGAGTTGGAAAGCAGTTGAGGAAGGTATCCAACATGGAATTACATACATACATACATACATACATACATACATACTACATACATATGTGCATGCACGCACACACACAGAATTTTTAAACATCACGTGTATTTGAAACTAATTTATATGACAAAAGTACTGCCTATTTTCCTACTTCTTGGTATCAAATATGAGAATGTATTCTTAGGATTTTGTGACCATAGATGCCCATTTGCACAGATGCTGCTAGTTCACCACTACGTCTCAGTGTAACTCTGAATAGCACCCTGTTTTGCTATTAAAAGCATCCTACTTTGGACATACAAGTTAACACTTTCTAATACAAAATTTCTTTTTTCGTTCACTTCAACTATGTTACAGACAATATTTACAATGACATTTTAAAACTGGTAGGTAAAACAAAGAAAGGACTTACCTTTCTTCCGTGTTGGGTTATCATAATGGACTTCTAAAAGCACATAACGAGGATCCAGTGGCATGCCAAGGGATAATCCGACATGAGGTGGATAGGTAAAGCCCTAAATATGGGAAAAAGAAAAACTTCAAGGGACAGTGGAAGTCCCTAAGAGTTCTGGCGCCCAAACCCAACTATTCCTTCAGAATCCTTCAGGCTTTTGTAACCCCATCACTCAATAAGCACAGACAATACAATCATTTAAGGGAAGGAGACTTTCCTATGAAAATGGAAATATAAACAAATCTTTATGTATTTTTGTGTAAGAGCAGTGTGATTCTACTATGGGAGTGGAGAAGCACAATCAAATAATTTTCTACGGTTGGTCACTGTCATTAGCCTCACCTCTCCACCAATGCCCCAGGCGGCAATCACAGTTTCGCAGGTGAGGAAGGCATCTGGCATATTTGGGTGGTAGCACTCATGGCCGAAGTCCAGAACACTGTCGTTTAAGTTACTGCTGCATTGATAGAGCAGGATGTGATGGACCAGGTTCTCATGGCCTCTCTCTATTATTGGCTCCACCTACAATACAAATAACAGATAGAGTGTCATAAATGAGAGCCTTCCCGAATCCTACAGGGTGCTTAGAAACAGCAGCAATGATTTTCCAATCTTCAAAGGTATATCCCCCCTCTCTGCTATATAAAAGGCACTGAGATCCAAACATAAGCTGTCCTGAAGTTGTCGATGATGGTGATGATGGCAGACGAATGGTAACAACAAAGATGAAGACAACTATTCACTTCAAGAGTTGCAGAACCTTCCTAACTTTCTCTCTGCATGTATAACTCATATCTGCTTCTCTAGTTCATTCTGCAATGCCCCTTGCTCTCTTCCAGGCCTTCACACTACATTGTTGTTATTCTTCTCATTCTTCCTTCATATAGAAAAATTCACACCAAGGCTACCCACTCAAACTCAGTCTTCCTCTTTCCACATCAAAATATTATTCTTACCCTACTGGAGGTCTTAGTTGGTTTTATATATGTGGGCTGGGCATGAAATAGGGCTCAATAATGTGTATTTTTATTATAATAAAAAAGGTTACATTCTAATGACAGACTAGGGGGACAATTTGAGAGTCAAAAAAAAAACCCCAACTATTGGTGATGGATGACTATGTCATTTATTGAAATGTGAGGGAGAATCTGAAGCCAGTTAAAACAGGAAAAGTCATTTGGTATTGATAGTCCATGTGAACCTACGCTTTTCTATTGAATTTGTAAGTCTCCTTCATAGTACTTGCCTATTTCAGTCAGGAACATATGAGCCCAGAAGGAACCAAGCATGTAACCATTCCAGATATCGATTCCCACACCCAGATGAAGGGGAATCTGGGCTGTGGGTATGAGCCTTGGTTACAGAGGTCCTTTGGATGCTGCTGCAGTGCCCACACCCTCCGAGCTCAGCGATGCTTCTGCTTTAGCATTCTCTCCTTACATGCAGGCACTGTGCTCAGAAACCCTTGCTTGCTCTTGGCTTCAGATTGCAGACTTAGATGAAGCATCTTCGGCCATTTTCTCCTAGGACATTGCATCTGTTACTTCTGTGGGTTTTCTCTTTTTGTTAGGAAAATCCAGGCACAGAGATGTAGTGGGTAGAAGTCTGGAGTAGGCTGCTAAGAGACTCAACTTAGTAAATTCAGTTCTGTAGTTTCCACTTGTACATTTCAGACACTCATTTATGGAAATAAGGTAACATACGGCATTGTTTGTGCTTATCTTTAAAAGGTCACAAGCCTGAAGGCAGAGACTGTTTTTCATTTGCTTGAAAATGGTGGTGATGGTTCAAACGTGATTATAAAGTTAGCCGTGATTACACAGAACTCTAATTCAGACCTTCTATCAAAATCAAAATCTTGTTTTCATATCTAGTTTGAGCTGTCCGGGGATCTTATAGACTTATTTGGGTGCTTCCGTTCACCCACAAAGACAAAACAAACAAAGTTCTCAACAGGCAGATGTTCAAAGCCAAGTGAAGGTTTTGTTATATGCCTTGGAAGACTTCCAAGTTTGCAATGAGTTCGGCAAAACAGAACTCAGAAAGGAGCCACAGAAAAAGGAAAGAGCCAGATGTTGCCAAGCCAGCTTCGTCAAATCATAGTGAGAGGCAGCTAAGAGTCTGTGATGCTGGGTGATGGTTGAGTTTACGGAAGTTAAAATACTACTTTAAAAATTAAGAGCAACTTTTTGTTGTCATGAGAAATATTGAAATGAGCATTTCAAGCCTCCAGATTACAGTGCATTCTTGGAATAATAATAATATCTATCCTTTATCCAGCAACTCCCAACCTCAATGTCATCCTTCATTTCTATATCTGGTCTACATACTTAATATTAATGGCATAGCTATAAGCTAATTGTTACTGTCTCCATCACATAGAGATTCGCAGAGATGAGGCAACAGGTCACAGACACTTATGGAGAGGGGGATAGAGATGAGAAACCGGATTGTTCTGACTCTGAAGTCTCTTCTGATGGGAATGTGCTGTGACGGGAAGGAGTGTTGGAAAGCCACCAATGCTGCAAGCCACTACCAGCAGGAGGGAAATGAAAGGCTGCAGTAGGTTTAGCTGGAGACAGCTGGGGCAAGAGAAACAGCATAACAGGTTAATGCCAGGAGGTTCTTTGGGAAACCACAAGCACACAAAGCTGCCATTGGAGAAGCTGTATCAGGCTGGAAGTCCTGTGCAGGGAATGATTGTTCTCCTTACTACCCAAGTCCTTTGGCCCATTACTATTTTCTTTCTTTAAAGAGAACAGAAGACAGTGTGTCTCCAGTGAACCTGCCAGAGCTTCGTAGAGAATTTGATTATAACTCCATTTATAGATTACAAATTGAGGGCAAAACCTAAAAGGAAAAAAAATGATTTTTCGAGGAGAAAAATATAAAGCAGATGGGAGACTTGATACAGACCTGGATACTGATTGGAAAAGGAAATGAAGAGTAGTCTGGAAGAAGCAGTGACCTTTGAAACATAGAAGAAGTAAGAGAAAGAAGGAGAAAAGAGAAGGCAGAGATCTAGCCCTGCCCCCACCTTGAGCTGGGTTAGAATGTCTTTGTGGTTTCAAGATGTCCTGCTTGCACCTATTTATTACAGCGTCTTAGAGAGCTGATGTATCAGCTGTTCTGAATTTTGTACCATAAATTAACAATTTTCAGATCTGTACATTTATATGGAGGTCATGACTGCCCCTGCAATTGTTTGGAACACAGAAAACACAAGGCTACACATGTCCGCTGTGATTAATACTATCTCTGTCTTAGACTAAATCTTAGTGTATTTTGCTTTACTTTAACGTGGTAGTAAAGAAGGGAGAAGGAGCTCTCTTGTCCTATCCAACCGCAGAGCACGAGTGACTAGAATTCTTTGGAACAGTTTCTATTTTTTCATCCTTCAAAGATATCTGCCTAAGATGTGGTTCCTTGCTTGTTGGAACGTGAGTGGAGGAGTGGAAAGAAGCTCTCCAAAAGCAACATGCACTTTAATAAATCAATATGTAAAACAAAGGCAGAGGCGATGGGAGGGGTCTGGGATGAGCTGGAACTTTTGTAAGGTTCTATCACTTGTCTTCCTGCTGTTCAAGTCCCTGGTGCTTGGCTTCATAACCCCTCCACTCCCTACTCCTCCCCCCAGGCCTAGAATAGAGTCAATTGGAAAGTCCATAAACCCTGGCAAAGGGCACTCAGAGGTTGGCTGGCTCTTAAAGTGGAGCTGCCTCTGTTGATTCCATTGCCTTGCTCATGAGAAGATGGTAGGAGAAATGTCTGCCCTCACTCCTTTCCACCTTGGCCTCATCCTCATCTCTGAAGTGAATGACATGAGCCTAACAAAACATTCAACCAAACTAGGTGTGGAATGGAATCTTCATCCTATAAGTATTCCACGCTGAGAACAAGTCGGGGACAGGTACAAAGCATGCTTTCATGTGGCCAACAAGAATGAACTTGGCATCTAAAGGAGGTGACAATAGGAGACTGAACTAGGGGAGACATGGAAAAAAGAATGAAGAAAAAAAACAGAAGTAGGAAGAGAGAGGCGAATTCTGTGAAATCATTTCCCCTTTACTGCAGTCTAGAATTCCCCTGAGAATCACCATCCTATACATACCACGATTGACGAGCTCAGGGATGGATACCCAGCCCATCAAGCTGTCTTTGGGTTTCTTAAACTATAAGAAATATTCCACTGCTCTTGAAAGGCCACAGTAGGAGGTGAGCAGAGCAGATGTCACAAGCGATGCATTTCTGACCTGGTACAGTGGGTTCCACAAAGACAGCACAAAGAAGCTCCAGACCTAGGGAACCTTTACTATTCAAAGTTTCTACATTAATCCCTTCTTGCCATTCTGAGATTTAGTCAACCTTTCCTCCCAAGCTGGTTCACCTTCCTCCACCACCCCCTTTCTGGCAATCAAAAGCTATCAAATACAGGTCACCTGTTCTGAAGTTGTCTTTTTTCTTATCTTAGAAATATTGCCACCTAAAGTTGTTCTTACTGTTTTAATTGGATCTGGGAAAGTTATTATTGGTCATTTCAATAAATTCCCTGTTAAGAGCTGGGGGGGGGGGTTGGGGGAGAGGAGGGGGAGGAGAGGAGAAGGGGAGGGAAGGGAGAAAGAGAAAGGGAGATAGTGAGGAAGAGAGGGAGGAAGGGAGAGAGAGGGAGAGAGGGAGAGAGGGAGAGAGGGAGAGAGGGAGAGAGGGAGAGAGAGAATATAAAATACTGGCTCTAGTCTCCACTCTTCTCTCCTGCCCACCGACTCCTGAGTTTCCACACAGGCTCTGACATCTAAGCTACTTGTTGAACATTCAAGCTCCCTTATGAAAGGTAGCAAATTATAACAGTCATTTATATCTGAAGTGAATTTAAAACATTATTTCAAAAATTGAATATTGAGGACATGCTAAGAGACATCCTCAAAAGATCTTTCATGTTACTCCTCAGACAAACAATGATATTGTCTTACACTTTACATGCACACACACGGAGGAAGGGCCCACTGCTTAGAAAGCAGCCGCAGTAGTTATCAATGCTGACGATCTTTTGAGGCGTGTTGTTTGTTTTTTTTAAGTAGAATTTTGCTGTATTGATGATATGTGTCTTGGAGGTTTGGTGCGATATTTCAACTCATGTGCAAAACACCAGTCAAATCAAGGGAATTAGCAAGTCTTCCTTCTTTATTGTTTGTGATTGTACCCATCTGGGGTCAACCTTCTAGATCTTCACTTCAGTGTCTTTATTTTGGACTTTCCACTGTCCAGAATCATAAGTAAGCTTCTGTTCTGTATATATTCCAAGGTCTGAAGTATTTTCTTATAGTAGCATAAGGAATGTGAGCCAGATGTTTGAACACTTGCCCCCGATGGGACTCCAGGTGCCAGCCAGAGTTCCCCTGTTTTATGTACACTGGCTACCTGGCCAGTAATGCTAAGCCATGCACAACAGCTGATCAGATAAAGATTCTTCCCCAACAGTCATGGCCTTCTCTCCTTTACCCCATGTCCAATACCCTCACAGTTCCATTAACACAATGTGTCAGACATGAGACCCCAGTTTCTTCTTACACACGTTCATTCTTACCACCGTCATCCATTCCATTCACCTACCAGTCTCCTTTATCAAGCCTTACATAGTAACAGCTTACTCATGTTTGAGAACCATCTTGTTTCTTGGGATGTCTCCTCTGATTCTGGCTCATACGTGTCTTGTTTCTCTGTGTTTTCCTCAGGATGAAGTACTGTGCACAGCCTGATGCCAAGTCTGGGTTTTGAATCCTAAGTCTGCCATTTATGAGCTCTGTGACCTGATGCCACTCTCTTTACCTTGGTCAAAGTCAGTTTTCTAATTAATGAGTGGAAATCCAAATCAAATTTTAGTCTATTATAAAAACTAGGGGATAAGCTCATCCAGAACAAAATTTACAGTAAACGCTAATGACGTGGTACTAAGTTCAGCCCAACTTAGTGGATAGTTTTTACATTTTTCATTGAGTGCGATTATTTTACCTGTGTTTTCCCCAACTTTGAGGAGCAGCTCATTGTTGCTCCTCAATTTATTACATGGAGCAGAGGTTTCCAGAGCCTTAGAGATGAGGGTGGGGGAAGTGCATGAATGTGCATGTCTGCGTGTATGTGTGTGTGTGTTTGTATGTTTAGTGCATGCACATGTACGATACTTAATAAAATATACATAAAGACAAACTCCTGCCCACACATCTATACACATCTATGTTAATAAGTATGTGCAACACACAGAGAGACACACACAAACACAAGGCCACACTATATACTCTCTGACACAGCAGTGCTGGTGTCCATTTAAATATGCACTCTCTTTGAAAGATAGATTTATGTTTGGTACATTTCAAATTTTGAGAATTTATAGAATCAAGTGTGCATACAGTTCATATATATCTTTCATGCAACAGAAAAAATGGTTTAGAAAATATTTAAACAGGTTTATTTTTAATCAGTGTATGGTCTTCAGTGAAGCCATTAAGTCAAAGAGATGGATATAGCTCGATTTATGTCAGCTCTACTCAGGATGAATAGACAGACATGGATAAACTTGCTATATGGGGCATGAGCCCTGAAGAAACAGGGAACCTTTTACATGTGTATATATCAGAAAGTGACAGAATACAGTTATGGAATGGGATGCACTCATGGCCCCACGTGTCCCATGTGTGCCCCTCTTCCAGCCCAGAGAAGAGAACTAAATGCAACAAAAGAAAGAATTGGAAGCAGCATTGTGTGTGTGTGTGTGTGTGTGTGTGTGTGTGTATGAATTTGCAGAAAAATAAAGCTCGGACATTAGAATTCAAGGCATTTTGCTATTCACTTTAACAACTCTATATGCTTGATTTGTTTTGCTGTGAAGAAAATATTAATTCACAGTACATGTTTAAAATTCTGATTTTATTACTAAATGGCCTATGAGAAGTTATCTACCATTATGGTCTCTACTTTCCATCATGTGAGGTGATCACGAGGACATGTTGCCTTAGAAACCCCCCAATATCTATTCTCATATTTCCATAACTTTTTATTTCATTGAAAAATTAAACTATATTTCTTATGGGCCATCACAGTTAATCAGCAGGAGTTTGCACAAACCTTCAAAATATTTACTTCTATCAAGCAACTCTCTGAGTGCTGATTTACAGTTGAATCCAAGCAAGTTCTGACTTGCTAGGGCCCAGGAGAAACAGTGCAGGAAATAATGTGAATTGTGTTTCTCACAAACTTAAAAAGAAAAGATTTCAAATGTTTTCAGCATGAAGAAAATAACAGTGTTTAAGAAGGCAGCCATGTATGTATTAATTTAAACATTATTCAAACACGTATATACATGAATCATTATAGGGTGTTCATATATGCACCCTTTCTATGTTTTATATTTCAGGTAAAGTATCTAATTTAAACGTCATAGGTATTTATTTTCCAAATACTGAGTTAATACAACACAATTAATCTCCTCTTTTAATTTGTTTTTAAATTTTATATTTAGAATATTAACTAACTATGGTAAGTTTTGTCAAACAATGTATATATTCCATTTGAAAACCCAACTATGCCCCCTGAGGCTTTCATCTCTTAAATTAGCCAACATGGTTTTATTACTTAAAGCTGCTGCAAAATCTTTGAAGCCCAAATGTATGGATTCCTTGACAGTTTCATCCCCTCATGGGAGGATTCTGTGTTGAGTGTTTCCTACTCTCTGAGTTGTAGTTCCATCCTTGGAAGATCTGCCTGCTGGGCTCATCTTTGTTTGTCTTTGTTATGTGTTTCATTTATTATTTTTTTAAATATATGATTTCAGGGTCTTAATGCCAACATGACAGGACAGAACTTAATTACCAACAGATGGCTCTTAGAATAAAATGTCACAGCCCCAAATTAGAAATGGAAAAGTTTTTCATTTAATCCAATATGACTTAAAAAGAAAAACAAGTTGAACATATCAATTAAATACTTCATGTTTTAACTCTTACCTCCCTTGGAGGAAAATATAGAAAGTCTTTCATCTTCAAACTTCAATTGCCTATATTAAATATAATTTATCATAATAATTTGGTAATTTTAAATAAAGCATGCTATTTTAGCATTGATTCATCATAATTTAAAGGTTTATTTGCTAGAGGAACTCAATAAATGAGGTGTCTTTACTTCTGAGAGCAAGGAAGTAAGACAGTGGCAGTCTTTATTCCTTCAGACACAATCTAAAGAAGAGTTCTATTTGCACATAATACAGATTAGCAGCATTGCTTCCTGGAAAAGTCTGCTCCTGACTCTACCCAAAAGCCTCGGATTCATTACTCTCTTAAAGACCTGCAAAGTAAATTCTCTTTTATCAGTAACAAAGGCAGGAGATACTGATGTTGTTTTTTTCTAAGATTCCAAATAAACTGGCTTTGGAACTGATAACCATCTGGCTTGTGCAATGACCGTCTGCTTTCCTGACTTTTGGTTTCAGCTGTGCAACAGAGCTCATCAGACCTGCCTTCCAGTTAAACACAGACTCTTCAGATATAGGTCATCCTTTTAAAGTTCAATTCTCCTAGAGAGAAAACAGATGTGTTGAACATTGTTACAATTCACCAGGTCTTCCTCCACTTAGTCTAGATTCGAGTCATTGATTCTTCAAAGATTTACTGAGCTCTTGGGATCTGTGTGCAGTGCTGAAGATCAAAGATAGTATAATATAGCAGTCCAGGGATTTAAAATTAAAACATAGATGCTAGATATAAATAGGGACCATTATTTGTTCATCTGTTATGCACACACACACTATTCCATGTGTATTACATATATTACCATATTTAGTTTCATGTAATCTTTATGTGGCACTGACACTGGTGTTTACTATTCCTGCTTTATAATCAAAGAAACTGAGGACCATTTAAGTAGCATTCATACAGCTTCTGAATACCGAGCCTGATTCACACTCAGTTTAATGTCGTCAGTCTCAGCTACTCTGACCTGTATGGACTGCAGCGGAACTGCAAATTGAGGACCAGGGTCAAGAAAGGAATTAGAGTGAGACCCAAAATTGTTCTGAATTACAGCATTGTTTCAAAAGTCATTTTATTTTATGGAGTATTTCTTAGTGGCAGAAAAGAGAAATACTTTTAATTAGAAAGGGATTATTAACTTTGTTATTAAACTGGGATCCAACATTCCTGCAACTGAGACATACAGTCTAGGTTCAAAGAATAAAGTGCCTGCTACCCATGCTTAAAGTTTGAGTGTGCAGTGTGCAGGTAAAAGCTGAAGGTAGTGGTCCGTGTCTCTAACTCCAGCTCTGTGACTGTAAGTCAAAGAAGATCCCGGCTGACCAGCCTGTCTTCCCTCAACAGGACAAGCTATAGGTTCCATGGAAGGTTCTCTGTCTCAAAACAGAAGGTGGAAAGCAATTGAGAAGACCGCCTGATACAGATGTCTGGCCTCCACACTTGCACACACATTTACCTGCCTGCATTTGTGACTTGCACGCATTCCCACACACGCACACGCACATGCACACAAGTGTGCACACACATACAGGAAAAGGAAATATCGTGTTTTGTGTTTTACAGAAGATAAATTGATAGATTGTTGTAGTTGTGTCTTTTTCTTGTTCTCTATATGTTTAAGTAGAAGGCAACATTTTTTTAAAGTCTTCATTCATAAGACAATTATTGTAAAAACTGTGAAAGCAGTCTTGGTCATATCAGGATCTGATGGATTAAATACTGCTGTTACTGTCTGTGAGTGACTCTCCTGTCTGCAGAGGTAACTAACTTTTTCTCTAGTAAGTTTGTCTATCTTCATAAATGGGCCAAATCTGTGCCCTCCCCCAAGTCTTGACCAGGCCTGAAAGACCTTGTTTACCACAATAGACCAAATAATAAGATCTAGGTGGAGTTACCCACCTTGGTTGCATGTATAGCCTGCTACAGGAATTTAGAAGAATAACTGTCTGCTGAGCTTGCCTTGAGATATCTCTGGCTAGGACAAAGGATGGGTTCCCTCACCCATCTCTGGCAGTGGCCAAGGATGTGTTCCCCCACCTATCTCTGGCTGAAACAAGAAGGGATTTGGTGGGGCTTTCCCTTTAAATTGAGAGCTAAACATTAAACTTCGAGCCTTGATCAGAATACTTTGTCTTGGTTTCATGTTTCTCTCACTCTCTGTCCCTTACTCTATTTCCAGCCCCCCTTTCAGGTGAACCCAGTTGGTCCATGGCTGCAGACAGCTACAGGTGGCACTGCAATAAGGGACCTGAAAATGGGGAGCAGCTGAGAAACGCTGTCTTAGGTGGAAAACAGAAAAAGAAGAGTATCCTGCACTTGGTAAGCAATGAACAGCATTGATGCTAGTGCTAGTTAGTTTTTGGAGGCTGTATTTGCAGGAAGTGTGTTTAAGGAGATACGGTCTAGGCTGAATAGGTGTTGACCAGACACTAACCTCACCTAGGAGGTGACAGCGAAACATGGGACAGGAGAATTCTAAATAGGCATTCTCCAACAGCCTAAGAGCTGCCTGAGGCAAGAGGATCAGAGTTAGAAGGAATTGGGAAACTAAGAACGCAGGGCACTGAGGAGTAACTATCAATAGCTGCCACTACATCTCCTAAAGAAAGAGTTAGATCTTGAATATGAGAGAGGGGTGTGGGGCGGTGTGTGTGGGGGGTTCAGAAAAGCAGTTGTCCTCTCTCTGGGCTGCATCAGCAAAAAGAAAGGAAAAGACTATTTCAGAGCTGTCCTATGAACAGGAGATCAGGAGACGTCCTGAGTCTCTCTGGCTTCTACAGGAGAAATCCTTAGTTTTTTGCTTTCTTTGTCTATTGGCTGTCCTTGGCGCACCAATCTGTCCACGTGTCAATTGTCTGTTTTTGTTTCATTATTTGAGTGATTGCTGTTCTATGTTTCATGTTCCAAAAGAAAAATGGCTAAAACTTCTAGGTATCCACCCCTTGGTTTAGGTTAACCTTGCTTTAAAGGCAGTCTTAATATGCACAGCAGAAACTGATAAGTTACCCTACACCTATAGCTAGAAGTCTAGCTGAGCTGGAGAAACCTTTCCAGGAACTGATTGTCGGCATAAGCTGCTCTTAAAGGGACCAGCAACTTTTTGGCTTCTATGATATGGAAGCTGAGAGTTGTTTGTTCTACAAAAATCTCTGTGACAAGGTGCATTTCTCTTGAAATTACAGCTAGAAAAGACAAGAAATTTTGTTTAGTCTAAATATATAAGATGTGTAGCCACTTCATTTTTTGTTTCTGATTGGTTTTAAAAGTATAAATATGTTCTGCATGTCTTGGTTATAAATTATTGGCCTATAAGTAATTAGGTATGATTAAAAATTTGCAACTTTGGTAACAGAAATTTGGCTTAAAACTGGTAACTCAGGGTTGGAGTCATTCAGAAACCAGATATATAAAAGACAGGATTTAAAAACAATGTCTCTTTAATGAGATATTAAAAGCTGCACTATCATGCATTCATATGTAAGAACTGGCAGCCAAACTTTGTAACATGAAAGTAATGCACTTAGTGTTGATTTTAGAGAAATTAGATTGTTTACATTGTTAGAAATTGGTTTTATTTCCCAAAATTATGGTTATACCCTAATATTGCAAAAGAAACTTAAAAATATAGGTAAATTGCCAGTATTCCATTGGCTGCAGTCAGCCGTTCAATTGTTAGCTTGGAAATTTTTGACACGCCCATGTTTATAGAAAAGAGGATAGAGCAGATAGAGTTGGATAAAAGTGTTAAAACAGCTGTGGCACAGTACAGGCCTGCAGGAAGGATTATCTTTGGGCCAGGCCTCTGGAAATAGACTGAGATTAAGAACATTTACATTTGAATTAAGACAATGTACAGAGTGGGCTCAGCAGAAGCTTGTTATGGTCATCCCCATAACAAGCCCCTAGAAAGATGTTTTCCAGAATTTGTTTATTGCTTTGCTTGTTCCTTGGGGAGGGGTCAGACTCAGACCCAAAGACATTCACAACAGACAGCTTCTGGGCCAGAAGTTATAGATAATAATTATATTAGAGGAATTAAAATTATGTCTGCTTCCCTCCATGGTATTAAAGCTGTGCCTGCTAACAAAGGAATTGTTCTAAGAGTAAGAAAGGACAAGACTGGCCTTCAACTTGGCCTTTATCTGATACCTCACTCAGCTACAAAGGATTGGTTATTCAATTAATCCAAAACAAAGTTCAAACTTAAGATTTATGAAACTTGTGGGGCATTACAGCCTGACTTGCCTACTCCAGCTGCCATTCCAAGAAATGTATATAATATTATTACAGATTTTGAAGATTATTTTTATACTGTTCCTTTACATCCTTGTGAAGGTGAGAGGTTTGCATTCAGTGAATTTGTTTGTAATTTTTGAGACCCCATGAAGCAATATCATTAGAAAGTTTTGCCTCAAGAAATGGCTAGTAGCCTTAATATATATATATATATTTGTTGCTTTAATACAAAAAGTGAAAAGTTTGAATCTTTCAGTGTATATTATTCATTGTATATTTTATAGGCTGATCTCTCTGAAAGAGTTTTTTTTGCAAGCCTTTGTTCTCATATAGCGAGCTTTAAAATTTTGGAGTGCTTGTTGCTCCAGAAAAGATTCAAAGGTAACATCTTTTCAATATTTGGGACCTCAGCTATATCCTAAGCAGAGTGTACCACAGAAAATTCCAATTAGCATGAATAGTTGGGGAGCTTGAGAGATGGCTCAGCGATTAAGAGCACTGGCTGCTCTTCCAGAGGTACTGAATTCAATTCCCAGCAACCACATGGTGGCTCACAACCATCTGTAATGGGATCTAGCGCCCTCTTCTGGCTTGCAGATGTACATGCAAAAAACAATTTACTTTTAATGCTTTTCAAAAGCTGTTAGGAGATATCAATTAGCTAAAACCTCATCTTAAGCTTACCATAGGAAAACTTGAACCTCTGTTTGATATTCTCAAGGGGAATGCAAATCCTAATTACCCTCGACAATTAAGTGATGAAGGAGGAATAGCTTTGCAGAAAATAGAGTAAGCTGTTAGTTATCAACAGATAAATTAGATAGACTATGATCAATTGTTGGCTGTTTGTTATTGCTACTCATGTGCTCACAGCAGCCCTTTGGCAAAAGAAACCATTAATGTGGATTCATCTTTCTTCATCTGCAAGTAAAGTTTGAACATCCTATTATGAAATTTTTACTGTGTTAATAAAGGATTGTAAGATAGAATCCTGAAAGCATTTTGGATGAAATATTTATTCCTTATTCCAAACAGCAATTAAATTGGTTATTGAAAAATACTGATATTAGGCCTATTACATGGCAAACTTTTTAGGCAAATTCTATAATCATTATCCAAAAGACAAGTTGTTACAGTTTTCCTCTATGCATGCTTTTCTATTTCCTGTAAATCTATGCATGCAGCCTATAGAAATGGTGTTTACTGTATTCTTAAATTTTACAGTTATTTACACAACTACTGCTGAATTTAAGAAACATGTACTGTTCCTTAACTTTATAAGACATTTAAGAGTTCATATTGGATTGCCTGGACCCCAGGGCAATGTCACAGCAGATTTGTATACCAGGCAGATTATAGGCATTACAGAAACAACTGGCCATACAATCGTATTCTTTACATCATCAAAATAGTAATAGCTTGAGACAATAATTTGGTATTTCTAGAGAGTGTGCAAGTCAAATTGCAAAAACTTGTTCTCAGTGTCCTCAATTTCTTCATAATGGTTTTAAACCTTGAAGACTTATATGTAATCAATTTCGGCAAATGGATGTGACTCATTTTTGAGTTTGGAAAATTAAAATATGTACATGTGACTTGACACCTTTTAGGCTTTCTAGTTGCAACTGCTTTAACAAGAGAAGCAACTAAAAATGTAATTAGTTATTGCCTACATTATTTTTCTATGCTTGGTGTTCCATATCAGATTATAGACAATGGAACAGGCTATTGCAGTAAAACATTTGAGATGTTTTGTTGACAAGTTAATATTACTAATATTACTGAGATTCCTTATTATCTTCAAGGACAAGGATTGTGAAACAGATATTATGGAACTTTTAAAATAATATCTTTATAACGTTCTGAGTGTGAGAGGAGCAGCTACTGGTGCTTCTGCCCTAGTTTTGCAAGGAACTCTGAAAAACTGGCTTTTAAAAACTAAAGAGGGGGAATTATACCCTCCAAGGTCACCAAAAGCACACCTTACTTTTGTCTTATTTGTTTTGATTTTTTTTTCAAACTGATGCTAAAGGTCAGTCTGCAGCAGATTGACACTGGCATCCAGTCACTTCCAGCTCATTTCCCAGGGTCAAATGGAGAGACCCCCTAATTAATACATGGAATGATCCCTGCCCTGTTTTAATTTGGGGCTGTGGTTCTTTGTGCTTTTGCACAAAAAGAAAATGGAGCCCAATGGCTGCCTGAAAGACTGGTCCGTCAAGTGGACACAGGTCTTGAGCCTAATGATTATGATACTAATGATGAAGATGGCTCAAAATCCCTATAAACAAGCTGATTTAACCTGGCATATAGTCTCCACTCTTACTGGAGAGTGCTTTTTATCGTTACTTAAAGCCACCCACTATATACCTGGTGGCCAGACTTTGTGTCTGATCCCTGCCAACCAGCAGGTGGATTAGATAACTGGAACATTCCCACTTACAACTTTATTTTCTATACTGCTTGGATAATCCTGTTGCTTTTACCCTTTGAAGCTTGTATCTCAAACAGATTGGTTGCCTTCACACAGGATCACTCTCAGCAAGCTCAGCCATTCATCATGGCAGTTATCCATCACTATGAAAAAATGCAATGAGTGCATGCTCACAGGTCCTTTGGTCTGAATGTGGCTTTGGTCTGTATGGGAAACAGTGTGCCAAAGATGGCCGGTAGTCAAAGACAAGTAAGAGTGTTCTTGAGCTCCTAGAGACCTAAGACAGAGGCATACATCAATAATGCTATGTATGTTCTCCATGACAGGTAATAAGGAGCAATATAGATCCCAACCTAAGCCAGGCATGGTCACCCGGCCACTCTTTACCCTAGATGGGATGAAATCTTGTGCCCCATCGAGCTGATAGCAGTGCTAATTTTTAAAAAAAAAAAAAAAAAAAAAAAAAAAAAAAGGAATTGTGCCCTCCCCACAGCCTTGAGCAGGCCTGAAAGACCTTGTTTACCATAATAGACCAAATAATAGGATCTAGGTGGAGTTACCCACTTTGGCTGCATGTACTGCCTGCTACAGGAATTTAGAAGAATAACTGCCTGCTGAGCTTGCCTTGGGACATCTCTGGCTGTGACAAAGGATGGGTTCCTTCACCCATCTCTGGCAGTGGCCAAGGATGTGTTCCCCCACTCATCTCTGGCTGAAACAAGAAAGGGTTTGGTGGGGCTTTCCCTTTAAATTGAGAGCTGAACAATAAACTTCGAACATTGATCAGAATACTTTGTCTTGGCTTCATCTTTTCTTGCCCTCCATCCCTTTCTTCATTTCCAGCCCCCCTTTGAGGAGAACCTGGTTGTTCCGTGGCCACAGGCAGCTACAAAAACTGCATTCACCTTCTCAAACCATGTTAAGGCTCCTGCTGCCTTCCAGATATGTGACTAAGTTACTCTTCTCCCATAGATCTCAATACTCGGAGACCTATTCTGAGATTCAGAGAGATGATACCCCAGACTCAAATAGTATGCAACAGCAAGGAGCGCTTATTCTTCAGAGAAGCTGCATTCAGGGGTCCACAATACATTGGGATGGAAGACAGAAGTGTTGACTAGTTTTGGACTTTTCCAGTTTTGGGAAACAGAAACTTAGGCCTAGTCCCTCAAACTGCCAGTTTGCAGTCTGTCATGGAGTCATCCTGGCTCTGACTGACTCAGTTCTCTTAGGCAAATGTCTTCTTAGTCTTTACAGATGTTTGCTTGTGTTTTATTTAATAAATTAAGGCATAGAGAAAGCATCTTTACATAGGAACTACCCCATGAACTCAGGTTTTGTAACATTGCCACTCATCTTAAGGAATTCAACAAATTCTGTATTCCCTCCAGGTGCTCTAGATGGGTCTCAAGCACAAACTTGAAATTTTTAGTCTTAATCTGGTTTTGTTTCATTGATGTTATTATATTTTTATTTTTGTTGTTATTGTTTGGTTTTGTTATTTTTTCCTAAACATGCTACCTCCTTTTAAACAAAACAAATGCAATAAATTGCTAGAATTTAAATATTCTTAGGCTGTGAGCAATAAAAATTACATTGAAAATTGGATCTACTTACAAATGAAACATAAAACTCATGGGTGATTTATTCTATATTTGGGTATTTTCCCAGGCATATAAAAGCCAAACTACATTGAACTTCGAAGTTCACTCTCCTTAGGTACTTAAAAGAAAAGGCTTCCAATCTTAGAAATGTGGTAGATCTATGTCCTTGGCAGGTGAAGACGAGATCTGAAGAGCTGATAAACTGAATTATAATCATGGTCTTAAGAAAGAACTTACCATACTCCCTCAGCTGAGGACCATCAGTTCCCTTTAGATGTTTATTATGGTCCCAATGCCTAACATCAAATGAATGTACACATGAGCTTCGTCCTCTGCAAAGCTCTCATGACCATCTGTCCCCCTTGCCAAGGTTGCTCCCCCAGCAGCAGTTGCCTTTCTTCTCACCTATCCTGTCCAAAAACCAATGACTGAATTCCTAGCTCTGGTGAGCTGATTCCTAAATTCTACAGCAGACCATTCCGTTTCTCCAAACTCAGTTGTCTTGTCTCTTCAGGATGTAGATCCAAGTCTGATACTCAGTGCCCAAGAAAAAAACCTGGTGCAGTATGGCATTCCTGTAACCCCAGCTCTGAGAAGGCAGGCAGGAGAATTCCCAGACTTGCTGGCCTGGCAGTCTGGGCAAATTCATGAGTTCCAGGTTCAGTGAGAGACTCTGTCTCAAAAATCAGATGGAGAAACAATGGACATCCCTTGTTGAAGTTCCATTTCTACATTCACATGCTTGTACATATGTGCTCATACACATGTGCTCACATACACATGTACTCATATAAACATGTATTCATATACACATGTGCTCACATACACATATACTCACATACACATGTGCTCACATACACATGTGCTCATATACACATGTGCTCACATACACATGTGCTCACATACACATGTGCTCACATACACATGTGCTCATATACACATGTGCTCACATACACATGTACTCATATAAACATGTATTCATATACACATGTGCTCACATACACATATACTCACATACACATGTACTCATATACACATGTGCTCATATACACATGTGCTCACATACACATGTGCTCACATACACATGTGCTCATATACACATGTGCTCATATACACATGTGCTCACATACACATGTACTCATATACACATGTATTCATATACACATGTGCTCACATACACATGTACTCATACACACATGTACTCACATTTACATGTACTCACATACACATGTACTCATATACACATGTGCTCATATACACATGTGCTCATATACACATGTGCTCATATACACATGTGCTCACATACACATGTACTCATATAAACATGTATTCATATACACATGTGCTCATATACACATGTGCTCACATACACATGTACTCATACACACATGTACTCACATTTACATGTACTCACATACACATGTGCTTTGTTTCTGCTCAAAAAACAAAACAAACAAACAAACAAACCAATTCATTTCAGGAATTGGGTGGGTAAATATGCTTTCCCTGCCAGTATAAGGGCCAGAATTTGAATCACATTACCCATGTAAAAAGCCAGCCCTGTCTGAGTGTGCCTATAACTCCAGTGTAAAAGGCAGAGAGCTATAGGGGAAGACACCCTATGTCCTGCTTTGCTTTCTGTATATATGCACAGGGACATACATACTCACAGATCTAAGTACCACACACATATATGAACAGGGATGGGAAAGAAAGAAGGGAAGATAAACACAGATAAACATGGCTAAAAAAAAATTACAGACTTTATTTAATGGCCTACTCTGCATGATCTTTCTGTTCCTTTCACAAGGCCTTCAAATACCCCCTGTACTATCTTTGCCTCCAAGCCTTTAGTCATGCATAAACTTCTAAAGCCCAAATCTGACAAAAATAGTCTGACCTTTCAATACTTGAGTTTCTGACAGAAGGTAACAAGGTATTCTGAGCATCCCTTACAACCATCTATGCTTTTAGCCATCTGTTGGCAATAATCAACATACCTAGTCCTAAAAGGATGCTGGGAAGATAATCACACTTCAGTGATGTGAGAGACATGTTTAGAAACTAATGTGGTAAGTATATTAAAATGCATAATGTCTATACCCTTCACCAGTGCATCTCGCAATACAGTCATCAATGGAGCTATCAATACTTAAGGTTATGCTTATAACCTTATAAACGATGAGCAAAAACCACAAGCTACTTTGAATGCTTACCAGTGGAAGTTGACTCGAGAAATGGAGCTTATACAAAGCAGAGGAACTAAATGCTTATTTATAAATTAGGAACTAAATGCTTATTATATTTTAACCTGTAAAAAAATGTGTGTTAATTTAAAAAATGAATTTCAAAGTAATTTCAAAAAGAAGGTAAATTAAACCAACAAAAACTTATGCAATATTATAAATATTTCTTTGAACATAAAAATATAAAGAATATAGATATATGTCATCATTGGTCAACTTAGAGAGAGGCATTGCTAATTTTTAAAAATCATTTTTTAAAAATGTTTCTTACTCCTACTTGTTTAACAGTTAGGTAGACTTTGCGTTTGGCTACTTTGGGTGTGTAGTTATTTGTTTGCAAGTTTTTTAATAATCAAATTAAAGCATGAACAGGAAAATATTTGAGGAATTAAAATAAAAACAAGTATTATTACATTGGAAGTGAAGCAACAGGAGAGCAGCCTCCTGTTGGAAAATACAGCATTGTCTTAAGGGACAGAGCTGAGGACATTCTCCTTTATCCTCACAGTGGGGAGGGATCAAGAATGCCTTCTTTTCAAGACTTCCAGTGCAGGGAACAAGGCTCAACAAGGGAATCTCCTAGGATTATTAACTCAAGCTGATGATGTAAACTTTTCCATAATGGTAACTTTAGCACTTCAATAAATAGTATTTGAAAATATGTGATCACATCAACAAACTGTTGGAAATTTTTAGTTGTTATATATGTGGAAAACATTACTCAGAGAGCTTCTGTTCCCTGTATAGAATTGCAAAAGAAGAACGTAGCTCTCTGACCTTGTAATTTAGTGGCTGTAAATCTTACAAACCTAACTTAAGTAGAAGAAAGCTTACACAACAAAGTGTGTTGAGTAGCAATCTCCTAACTGTGTAGAACATAGAAATCTAAAGCAAAGACAGTCAAAGTATTTAATTCCAAGATATAGAGGAACTGATATACCTGAGAGAATACAGTCAGCTACAAACAAAATATTTCAACTTTCTACTCTGAAATCTATTGAAACAATCAACAAAAACAAAGTCAATTGCTTTGAATTATTGGATAATTACATTCAAGTAATTAGACTTTTTCAACAGCTCTGAAAATTCTTTAATTATAGACTATTAAAGATTATCATATACATATGATATCATATATATATATATATATGTGTGTGTGTGTGCATATATATATATATATATGATTTTTTTCAAATTTCACATGTCAAAATTGAGCTATAGATAAATATCAGCAATTTATGACTTGGATTTAAATTCTAGTTTAACTAACAGGTTATTTTTATAATGAGGTTATTTTTTCACTAGACTTCATTTTTTAATGTCCATAAAATAAAATGTTGACAAAATCAGACAGGTAGTCCAGAGTGTTATAGAAGAAAAAGGACAATAAGGTGACATTTTGCACCTCCTGGCCTTAATGTTTGCTAAGCTTTTTCAAATAAGCTCCAGGGTCATTTGTAAACATGTATTATATCTGTTTTGTCAATACAGAAACCAAGACTCAAAGAAGTTATTAAAGGTCAAGGATGGGCCAAGTATTTGAAAGCTTTTCTGTGAGCTGAAGGACAAGGCCCTTCAACCTCAGTTAACTAAATAAACTTAAATCATCCTGTTCTTGTGGTGCATTGTGTTCATATTACCTATGTATACAACTGTCATGGACACCAGGGTATTAGACTCCAACAGCCATCCTATGCCTCCTCCAGTTCTATGACTTTGGAGAAGATGTCTATCATTTCTGAGCTTTGGTTTTCTCTTCGGGGAAATGGCATGACTGTTAAGTGAAGCAGTGTCTAGGATACATTAATCAATCTGTAAGCGTGTGTTGCCTGAACCTTGACACTTTCAAAGCATTTGCACTTACATGTGGATATAGCTACTGATACCACGATCATGGCAGTTAAAGCAAAAGGCTAAGATACATCTTTGTTCATGGCTGTCACAGCCACAGTTTGATGGGGAACTTGTACTAAGCTTTGTTAGTATTCTGTCTAAACTCCACCTCCACAGTTACCTGGTGATAGCCAGGCATGCCCCTCCCCACAGTTACCTGGCAACAGGCAGGTAGCCCTGCCTACTATAAAAGGGGCTGCCTGCCCCCTCCTCTCTCTCTCTTGTTCCTCTCTTGGTCTCTTAACCCCGCACCTGCAGGTTCCTGTCCCCTCTCCCTTCCCCCCTTCCCTTCCTCCTCTCTCTATGTGGTCATGGCCAGCCTCTACTCCTCTCTCTCTCTCTCTCCTCTCACTCTCTCTCTCTCTTGCTTAATAAACCTCCCCTCATGTAACCACTTGGTCTGCTGTTGTCTGTTCCAAGCTACGCGACAACCTTTCAAGCTTCCCTCCAAAGGGATGAATTTTATCTTGAAGCCATGAAGTCAGAGCTCAACCACTGTGAATATAATAACTGGTTTTATAGTAGAAGTGATTATAGAAAAAAGATGGAAGGGACTGAGGATGTGGCTCAGTGGTTAATGTGCTCATTGTGAAAGCAAGATGACTCAAGTTCAGACCCCCAGAATCCAGGTAAACACAGGGTGTGCATGGAGCTTCATTTTTAATTCCAGTTCAGAAAGGTCAGGGCTTCCCTGAGGTAAATTGGCTAGAGAGATAAATGATGGGTGAGCTCAGAGCTTTATGTCCTAACTCAAAGAATTGTTAAGGAGGCAGAGTAAATCATGGACAACTTCTGACATACAACAAGGATTCGTGCACACATATTCATCCACACACAGGAAAGCACACATGCATATATATATATATATATATATATATATATATATATATATATATATATCATACAGATATAGACGCATGAAACAACAAAATTACATGAAGAGTCTAATATTCTAGAGGATCAAAGGTACTTTTATGTAGGTGGCTTCTTTAAGGTGCTAACTTTTTTTTTTTCATTTTTGAAGCAGAATTTTGCTACAATATCACGGGCTGCCCTCAAAGCCATAATACTCTAGCCTCCACTTCTGAAGTGTTGAGGTTATAAATACATACCAGCATGCCTGCTTAAAAGATTTTTTTTTTTTGGTTTTTCGTGACAGGATTTCTCTGTGTAGCCCTGGCTGTCCTGGAACTCACTCTGTAGACCAGGCTGGCCTCGAACTCAGAAATCCACCTGCCTCTGCCTCCCAAGTGCTGGGATTAAAGGCGTGCGCCACCACCGCCCAGCCAAAAGAATTTTTTTAAATAAATATTTGTCTTAAATAAATAATCTTGACATCATTTTAGGTTTTTATATTGCCTTAACTCAGGTTTCTATTACTGTGAGAAACACTAGGACCAAAAAGCACATTGGTAAGGAAAGGGTTTATTTAGCATATACTTCCACATCGTAGTCCATCGCTGAAGGAAGCCAGGACAGGAACACAAGTTGGACTGGAACCTGAGGCAGGAACTGATGCAGAGGCCCTAGAGGGATGCTGCTTATTGGCTTGCTTCCCATGGCTTACTCAGCCTGCTTTCTTAAAGAACCCAGAACCACCACTGACCATTGGCTGAGCCCTCCCTCACTGATCATTAATTGAGAAAGTGTCCTACAACTGGATCTCGTGGAGACATTTCCTCAACTAAGGCATCCTCTCTGATGACTTGTATCAAATTAACATACAAAGCCAGCTAGTACATATGTCATAAAATGGAAACCTAAATTATATAAACATCTCTAAAGAGGCCCATATGTATCATGTACAATTAAACTACTAAGAAAGGTTGAACTACCTCAGCATAGGAACATATACTATTTGAATATTCTGATAAACTCAACTTGTAGTCCCTAAGGAATATTCCTTTATGTCCACAAGAACCGGTGGTGGCACCAGATGGGTGAACTGATGAATTGTAGGAACAGTCACAGCTTCCCTTCTGATTCTCATGTGCATGTGCAAGCAATTAAGAGGCAGCCTTAACTCCTCTTTTGGAAAGTGTGATGTAATCTGCCAAAGTTTTAACACTACAGGATGCTGTTAACCCCACACAATGATACCATTTAAGACAAAACTCTGCAATCCCAGGTAGGTATAAAAGGCTACAGTTCCCTTTCAATATTTCACAATAGGAGTCTTGGTTTGGGTTGGGGCAGTCAGTGGTTTTAAGGAAAGTGGTTTCCCATACAAGAAGACAGTGTACATTCAAATTTGATGTACTTGCATTACTTTACGTGATAAAAGGCACAGACGGGACTGAATACTGTCTCAAGCAGCTGCTCCCCAGACACCCTCTCGTCCTTTGCAATTTAGACATGTGGATGAAAGGGTGGCTGGGCAGTTAAGACATAGTGGGCAGAGGGAGCATGTGCCTAGATGGCACTATTGTCTAGCGCTGCTGTGTTTTCAGGACTTCTTCAGGCTGGAAAGCAATAGATATCTAGTGCACGCTAAAAACCATCTACATGGTCTTGCTTTTACTCAACATTTAAAATATAGATACAGTGAGATTTGGTGAGAATTTGGTTTTAATGATGAAATGGTTTCCTTAAGATTTGGCAAAAGAATGATTTAAAGACATTCTTTTAAAAGCCAGCTAGATGGCCTTCAGTATTGTTTCTAAAATGCCCTTATATTATAAACATTAATGTATAGACTTCCCTTCAGTGTACCCGTTTCACTGGAACATAAATCTTTTCTCCTATGTGAAAAAAAGCATCCTTTAGCCCAGAAGTTGTTCTGGTTTTATAATGGAAGCAGCTGTGGCTGCAGGAAGTAGCTGGGTTTTCAGCGTCTCTATTTCGACAAATAAATAGACAATGCACCAAGGAATAAATGATGCCAATGCCATAAACTGTTGACTTATAAAGATTTGTTCTTAATATTGCTATGTGCATGGCTGCATCTGCCCAAGTTCAGGTATGCTGTATCCCATGTTGCAGCATCCCACAGAGACCAGATGAAAGTACTGGAACCCCTGGAGCTGCAGTTACATGGCATTGTACGCCACCTTGTAGAATGTGGACATCAATCCTGGGTCCTCTTTAAGACTAGCAGGTGCACTTAACCACTAAACCATTTCTCCAGTGACCTGGGTTCTTCATGGGCACAATACCACATTCTGACAGTAGATACTCAGTGTTTGTTCAACCTTCAATATGTGTTGAGTAATATTATAAAATATAGTATTAATGCTATGAAAAGTATTTTACTGTGTTCTACAAAATATTAATATATAGCAAGATCCTGAAGTAAAAACTTAAGGGTTCTTTGGAAAGTCAGTTGGATGGTGTTTTGCTGGAGCAAACAGATGAAGGACACAGGTGAAAGGCTAAGACAGATTTGTTAAGGAACGTTTTGCTGAAGCAGACACAGAAGAATGGATGTTAAATGTCCTGCTAAAGCAAACATGTGAAAGGACACGTGATGAAGGATTCTTTTCTAACATGTATGCATTGGTCAGTCTTACATTGTATAGCTGAGCTTCATTTGTCAGGACTCTATAGAGAGAAATGCACCAAAAAACTTCTGGTGGTGCGCTGAAGTTTCTTGCTACTTCGGCAGACTCTAGCTGATTGAATCCAATTGTTGAGGCAAGACACATGCTGAGGCAAAAGCCATGCTGAGGCAAGGCACGTGGAGGACAGATGATCTTTGCAGGGTATAAATAGGACTCCATGGAGTGATGGAGACAGAGCTTAGCTCGCTGGTACAGCTAGCTGTGCAATGCTTGTGGGCCTTACATCGTCACTGATCTTCCCTTCCCTGAGAAAGGCACAGCCAAGAACTTCTCTTGGTGTTCTTCCCTGGTCGCTCCTGCTGACTCATGCTGAGACTGAGGCCTGGCTGTCTCTGCTAGGTAGTATCACCTCTGTCGCTATCCCGACATTCCTGAACTGGACTGCTGGTGTATCCATGAAATATTTGCGAGTGAATGCTGCTTCCTGCAAACCTATGAACTGAACTGCTAATTTCCAGACAACAAAGATGGGAATTGCTTGCTCCAAAGAACCTTTCTAAACAGGTCCATTCCCCATCCCCAACCCCACTTCCCCCACCATATCCTTTCTTTTTCATTACCTCTGGTGTGTGGTGGGCTACAAGAGAGGTTAAAGTGTTTAAGAACCATCATTAAAAATAAGGTTTGAAAAAAATTAAAGTTACAAGAACCATCTGGGAATTTTAAATAAGTACAAAGCAATGATTCTCAAACAATAGGTTGGCATCAGGATTAAATGTAGAACTTTTCCAAAGAATATCAACAGCCAACCCTTCACATAAGAGTTGGCACTGCACTTAGAGATTTAACTTAGATATTTTAAGCTGTACCCTAAGGATATGAACCAAGCAGAATAATAGTGACTCACCAGAACAAGACAAATCCATAATGCTCTTAAATATGGAGTAATTTCCTTTTTCTAAGACAGTTGTATTATTAGGCTTTTCTTTTGAGTTTTTGATGAGTAAATAGCTTAATGCTGTGTAAATTCAGCATCAAGAATGCAAAGTACAAAGCTGAGAAATATATTTGACTCATATGTTATACAAACTTAAATTTTAAATATCTCTTTTATTAAAAGTCAGTTTTCCTTTCCACCCTTCACTTGGTCTTTTCATTGGAGAAGACACCTAGCTTGTCTGCTCCTATGAAGATACCATATCCTGAGCCATCATAGAGGAACCACTGCACTCAAAGCAGTGGATAAGAACCCTCTCCAACAGCCCTAAGCCCCAGAGATGCAACCAGGAGCCTGGGGCATGCAGGACCCATCACCAACCCAAACTCCGCCACACCAGAATATCACTCCTCTTCTGACCCTCTTTTGGTCCTTTTGGCTGGGGCAGACACCTAGCTGGTCTGGTCCCATGAAGACACTGTATCCTTAATCATCCTAGAGGAACCACAGAACTCAGAGCAGCAGAGGAACCATTGCACTCAGAGCAGCAGGATTTCAGGATGCCAGAGGAAGCCTGAATCCCAGTAGCTCTTTCACCCAGGAGCTCAGGAACACAGGATCACAGGCACATCGGGACTCTGAGAAGTTCTGACACAAGCAAGATAACTGGAAAGATAGGCTCCAGTCAGAGACAGTGAGTGCAGGTAGCACTAGAGATAACCAGATGGTGAAAGGCAAGCTCAAGAACATAAGCAACCGAAACCAAGGCTCCTTGGCATCATCAGAACCTAGTTCTCCCACAATAGCAAGTTCTAAATATCTGATGACAACAGAAAAGAAAGATTCAGATTTAAAAATTACTTCTCATAATGATGATAGAAGACTTTAAGAAGGATATAAATAACTCCCTCAAGGAAATACAGAACATAATTCCCCATCTAATAACAAAAAAAAACAGGAAGCAACAATCATTTTTCCTTAATATCTCTTAACATCAATGGACTCAATTCCCCCAATAAAAAGACATAGACTAACAGATTGGATACGTAAACAGAACCCAGAATTTGCTGCATACAGGAAAACACCTCAGTGACAACGACAGACACTACCTCAGAGTAAAAAAATAGAAAACAATTTTCCAAGCAAATGGTCCCAAGAAACAAGCTGGAGTAGCCATTCTAATATCAAATGAAATCGACTTTCAGCCAAAAGTTATCAAAAAAGATAAGGAAGGATACTTCATACTCGTCAAAGAAAAAATCTACCAAGATGAACTCTCAATTTTGAACACCTATGCTCCAAATGCAAGGGCACCCACATTCATAAAAGAAACTTTACTAAAGCTCAAAGCACACACTACACCTCACACAATAATAATGGGGGATTTCAACACTCCACTCTCAGCAATGAACAGATCATGGAAACAGAAACTAAACAAAGACACAGTGAAATTAACAGAAGTTATGAACCAAATGGATTTAACAGATATCTATAGAACATTTCATCCTAAAACAAAAGAATATACCTTTTTCTCAGCACCACATGGTATCTTCTCCAAAACAGACCATATAATTGGTCACAAAACAGGCCTCAACAGATACAAAAAGACTGAAATAATCCCTTGCATCCTATTAGATTACTGCGGACTAAGGCTGGTCTTCAATAGCAACAAAAACAATGGAAAGCCCATATACACATGGAAACTGAACAACACTCTACTCAATCATGACTTGGGCAAGGAAGAAATAGAGAAAGAAATTAAAGACTTTTTACAACTTAATGGAAATGAAGGCTCATCATACTAAAACTTACGGAACACAATAAAAGCAGTGCTAAGAGGAAAATTCATAGCTCTAAGTGCCTACAAAAAGAAACTGGAGAGAGAATACACTAGCAACTTGAGAGCACACCTAAAAGCTCTAGAACAAAAAGAAGCAAATACACCCAAGAAGAGTAGACAGCAGGAAATAATCAAACTCAAAATTTCAGCACGACTGAAATCAACCAAGTAGAAACAGAAAGAACTATACAACATATCAACAAAACCAGGAGCTGGTTCTTTGAGAAAATTAACAAGATAGATAAACCCTTAGCCAAACCGACCAGAGGGCACAGAGACAGTATCCAAATTAATGAGTCAGAACTGAAAAAGGAGACATAACAACAGAAACTGAGGAAATTAAAAAAAAATCATCAGACCCTACTACAAAACCCTATACTCAACAAAACAGGAAAATCTGGATGAAATGGACAATTTTCTAGACAGATACCAGGTACCAAAGTTAAATCAGGAGCAGATAAACTATCTAAACAGTCCCATAACCCCTAAGGAAATAGCAGCAGTCATTAAAAGTCTCCCCAACAAAAAAAAGCCCAGGACCAGATGGTTTTAGTGCATAATTCTATCAGACCTTCAAGGAAGACCTAATACTAATTCTCTTCAAACTATTCCACAAAATAGAAACAGAAGGAACACTACCCAATCCATTCTATGAAGACACAATCACACTCATACCAAAACCACACAAAGACACAACAAAGAAAGAGAACTTCAGACCAATCTCCCTTATGAATATCAATGCAAAAATGCTCAATAAAATTCTCACAAACCGAAATCAAGAACACATAAAAACAATCATACATCATGATCAAGTAGGCTTTATCCCAGGAATGCAGGGATAGTTCAATATTTGGAAATCCATCAATGTAATCCTCTATATAAACAAACTCAAAGAAAAAAAACACATGATCATCTCACTAGATGCTGAGAAAGCATTTTACCAAATTCAAAATCCCTTCATGGTAAAAGTCTTGGAAAGATCAGGAATTCAAGGCCCATACCTAAACATAGTAAAAGCAATAAACAGCAAACCAGTAGCCAACATCAAACTAAGTGGAGAGAAACTTGAAGCAATCCCACTAAGATCAGGGACTAGACAAGGCTGCCCACACTCTCCCTATCTATTCAATATAGTACTTGAAGTCCTAGCCAGAGCAATGAGACAACAATAGGAAGTCAAAGGGATACAAACAGGAAAGGAAGAAGTCAACATTTCACTATTTGCAGATGATATGATAGTATACTTAAGTAACCCCAAAAACTCCACAAGAGAACTCCTAAACCTGATAAACAACTTCAGGAAAGTGGCCAGATATAAAATCAACTTAAACAAATCAGTAGTCTTCCTCTACTCGAAGGATAAACAGGCTGAGAAAGAAATTAGGGAAATGATATCCTTCACAATAGTTACAAACAATATAAAATACCTTGGTGTGAATCTAACCAAGCAAGTGAAAGACCTGTACGACAAGAACTTCAAGTCCCTGAAGAAAGAAATCAAAGAAGATCTCAGAAGATGGAAAGATCTCCCATGCTCATGGATTGGCAGGATTAATATAGTAAAGATGGCCATCTTGCCAAAAGCAATCTACAGATTCAATGCAATTCCCATTAAAATCCCAACTCAGTTCTTCACAGAGTTAGAAAAGGAAATTCTCAAATTCATATGGAATAACAAAAACCCCAGGATAGCGAGAAGTATTTGGAACAATAAAAGAACTTCTGGGAGAATCACCATCCCTGGCCTCAAGCTGTACTACAGAGCAATAGTGATAAAAACTACTTGGTATTGGTACAGAGACAGGCAGGAAGATCAATGGAATAGAATTGAAGACCCAGAAATGAACCCACACACCTATGGTCACTTGACCTTTGACAAAGAAGCTGAAACAGTTCCGTGGAAAAAGGACAACATTTTCAATAAATGGTGCTGATTCAACTGGAGGTCAGTATGTAGAAGAATGCAAATCGAAACATTCTTATCTCCTTGTATAAAGCTCAAGTCCAAGTGGATAAAGGACTTTCACATAAAACCAGATACACTGAAACTAATTGAAGAGAAGGTCGGGAAGAATCTTGAACACTTGGACACAGGGGAAAAGTTCCTGAACAGAACACCAATGGCTTATGTTCTAAGATCAAGAATTGACAAATGAGACTTCAAACAATTACAAAGCTTCTGTAAGGTAAAAGACAATGTCAATACGACAAAATGGCAACCAACAGATTGGGAAAAGATCTTTACCAATTCTACATCAGATAGAGCACTAATATCCAATATATACAAAGAACTCAAGAAATTAGACTCCAGACAACCAAATAACCCTATTAAAAATGGGGTACAGAGCTAAACAGAGAATTCTCAACTGAGGAAATTCAAATGGCCGAGAAGCACCTAAAGAAATGTTTAACATCCTTAGTCTTCAGGGAAATGCAAATCAAAACAACCCTGAGATTCCACCTCAAACCAGTCAGAATGCTAAGATCAAAAACTCAGGTGATAGCAGATGCTGGCCAGGATGAGGAGAAACAGGAACACTACTACATTGTTGGTGGGATTTCCAGCTGGTACAACCACTCTGGAAATCAGTCTGGAGGTTCCTCAGAAAATTGGACTTAGTATTACCTGAGGACCCAGCTATACCATGCCTGGGCATATACCCAGAAGATGCTTCAACATATAACAAGGACATATGCTCCACTATGTTCATAACAGCCTTATTTATAATACCCAGAAGCTAGAAAGAACCCAGATTTCCTTCAACAGATGAATGGATACAGAAATGTGGTACATTTACACAGTAGAGTACCACTCAGCTATTAAAAACAATGAATTTGAGAAATTCTTAGGTAAATGGATGGAAATAGAAAATATCACCCTGAGTGAGGTAACCCAATCACAAAAGAACACACCCAAGATACAGCTCACAGAGGCCACATGAAGCTCATGAACAAGGAAGACCAAAGTGTGGGTGCTTTGAGCCTTCTCAGAAGGAGTAACAAAATACTCTTGGGAGCAAATATGGAGACAAAGTGTGGGACAGAAACTGAAAGAGGGGTCGTCTGGAGACTGTTCCACCTGGGTATCCATCCCATGTGCAGTCACCAAAGGTAGACACTGATGTGGATGTCAGGAAGCACATGCTGACAGGAGCCTGATATGGCTGTCTCCTTAGAGGTCTGCCAGAGCCTGACATATACAGAGGTGGATGCTCACAGCTAACCATTGAACTGATCATGGGGTTCCCAATGGAGGAGTGAGAGAGAATACTGAAGGAGCTGAAAGGGTTTGCGGCCCCATGAGGAGAGCAACAATACCAACCAACCAGAGCTCCCAGGGTCTAAACCATCAGCCTGGAAGCACATAGGAAGTGACCCATGGCTCCAGCTGTATATATAGGGGAGGATGGCCTTGTGGGGCATAGGTGGTAGAGGAGGTCCTTGGTCCTGTGAAGGCTGGATGCCCCAGTTGGGGGAATTAGAGGGCAGGAAGGTGGGAGTGGGTGGGTGGGTTGGGGCACACCCTCATAGAAGGAGGAGGGGAAATGGGATAGGGGGTTCCTGGGTGGGGGGTAAATGGAGAAAGGGAATAAATCTAAAGTAAATAAAATATACAATAAAAAATCAGTTTTCATTTCAGGCATGACAAAAGTTCTATTCATAAAACCTATAATAATTTGTTATTGCATCAATTGTGTCAACTGTGTGATGTCATTCCGGTTGTATACTAACATGAGTTTTTACACAGAAAATTGGAATATAATCTTCTTTAGGAACACACAAAGCTATCTGCATTATTTTTGTAATTACATGATAGTTTTGCATTATAACTTAATTTACCAACGAATGCAAAGAAGCACTTATAAATGTATACGTTTATAAATTCTCAGCTTTCTGAGTTTCAATATTTCATGAATGAAGAAACAACATTCTTAAGGATTGTTAATCACACAGAACCACCTCTCGGTTTCTCAGATTTACAGTTTTCCAGTGGTTTGGGTAATGTGAATTTAATCTACTGGAGAAACCATGGTATTAGTTTTCAGGCTGCCAGTGGTTGGGTAGGACTGGAATCTGTGCTCCCAGTGGTTCTTAGGCAGGAAGCTTCTCTAGCTTTCCTCCCAATGTGTCTTTTCTTGTTTTATGGTACTACAGGCATTTTGCCACAAACTTAAGACCAAACAAAAACATTAATGTTACATCTCATAGGTCCCTTTATATAGACCATTGTTGGGATGGGGATAAAATGATCCATTACCATTATTTTCATTTCAAAAGAAGATTTTTTTTTTTAAAAAACTCCGTCAAAAAGCTGCTGGCCTGTCTCCAGGGATCCTTATGCTATAGCGCATGCTCCATAAGGTTAGAGCCCATTGCCTCCCTTTCATTTAAATTATTGCTAATTCTTTTCCCTGTACCATCATTTCAGGCTCAGCTTTCTGCCCCTTTCTAGAAACATGCATAATCTTTAATGTCAATATCTGAACTGTGACCTTAAGTAACTTCCTAAATCACTCAAGAGGCTTTATATGTATCATTGGTGTCATTGATAATTGTTCTTATTTTTTAACACAGAGCATTAAAACTCCGGGCTACTGTGTACTCAGATGCCACATAAAGTCTGTCAGCTCCAAGGAGTTTAAACTCAAAGTCTCTGAAGGTTCTAGTGGGGTCACTCATATAACCCAAGAAGTACGTTCACATTCTGTGGGACTCCAAAGCCTCCTTGCCCAAAAATGGTTCTGTATACTTCAAAGTTTGTTACAATGGCACAACCCATGTTGAGTGTTCTTGCAACAAGAGAGAGAAAGGAACATTTGGAAACTTTGGGAGTTGGTGCAAATGTCATTTCCCTTGCCTTTGGAAATCAGGGGTATTTACATGTGTTCAAACTCACCATATAGTACACATTAAACACATGCAGTTCTTTATATACCACGTGTCTCAGTAAAGCTGTCAAAAGAAAAACAAAAGTAGTTTTGTTCTCAGAAGTCTACTGGAAGGACTAAAGGCTGAATCTGTGCTATCTGACATCTCCACCTGGATTTTTTTTTTCCTTTTTACTGCACTTATCTTTGGAGGTAGGGGAGTCAGAAGGCTTAAGTTAGTAAGGCTGCACAGACAAAGACCTGTGAGTTTTTCTCAGAGGATCTATGTTCAAATCTTGCTCCAGCTTCCGATGTACTGTATGGGGTTGAATAAGTTACTTTGACCTTGCCTGACTCCAGAAAGCTGTGGAAAGTCTGCTTTATCCTGAGAAATTATGAAATCCTGATGAGATGATATACTTAAGTAGCAAAAATAAACAAGTTTTATCTAAATACTTCCCTGTGTCACAAACTAAAGTCATTTATATCTCACTGTCACCATATCTACTAATCTGATGGTACCACCCACACCTAGAATTTTATATAAATATTTTTGTATTCTGTCAATAGAAGTGATGATTAAGCCACTTGGCAATTTTACAGCCATTAACTCCCCTCATATGTACGAATGTTTTATTATGTTCCCATCTGACTTTCTGCCCGATTGAAAATGATATACTAGATGGGGGGGGGGGGCAGGGAGAAAGGTTGGGTGGTAGAAGAAAAGCTAAGGAAAATAAATATCCAGTGTCTGCTGAAAATGTCCTTATTTAAAGTCACCAAAATGCAAGACTAATGGGAGCTCTAAGAATGTCCAAGAATGTCCCAGGGGAGAGTCACCAGCTGGTCTTTGTCCTTACTTAGACAAAAGCAGTGGGGGGAAGTAGCTTACATTTCACTTAGTTTCGAGTAATGACAGCAAGCAAAGAAATCTAACTCCTAAGGAATCTTTCTTTCAAAATAAGAGAGTGACTTACTGCCTACCATGGCTTCTGTGAAGCCTGTAAGAAAATCCTATATGGCAAGCCTATATGAGAAAATACTAGAACTTTTAGTCATCTGTCTCTATAATCCTCTTCAAGGGAAGAAAACAATTATGAGCCTGTTATGCAACAGGTGTTCTTGCTTGTCTTCACTTACTCTTCACTGAGAATTACTTTTCCTCCTTTACGACTTCAGAGGCAAGCTCTGAGAGTTTTCTTTGCCCAGGGCTACTTAGCTAATGAAAAGCAGAGTCAGGATATATACCATTGTACTCTGCTCCAGACTGTTTCAGTAAAGTCATCCCTCTGTCTTATCCTAAAATTTAAGAGGTTTGAAAACCATGGTAAATTGGTAACATGGCTTAGTCTTTATTAAGCCAATATATGCTAAACATGTAAACATTCATTTGATAATGACAGCTAACAATTGAAACAAGTACTTTTATTAGCCCTGTTTACAAATGATGGCCTAAGATTTAAGTGAGGAACTCAATTGAGATTAACATCTATTGGATAAGGAGCCTGGATTTGAATCATGATGTCTGATATCATAGACTGTACTTGAGCCAATACACAATAAGAACAGTGAACATGTGTGATTTTTATTGTTTAATTTAATGTAAATCCTTTACATGTTCACAAATTTTATAGAAATGTAATAGTCATTGAATAATAATAGCAACAAGCTCAGTCAGTTGTGGGTGTAAGGATTAAACGGAACAGTTTTTATACCAGGCAGAATAAAGTCTCTTGTTCTCTCTTTTAAAAATTGAGTTTATTAGCATATTGGGCTATTACAACTGTGTCTAGACTTCCCAGGTTCTCCTGGTGGCATGCCCTAAAGAGGATGGAGATGCATCAAAATCTATGCTAATAGAGCCCCTGTGAAGCCCTTTTAACCTCTCTGGGAAAGGGGCACATTTGACTCTGGACCTGCTGTAGGCCTGTGAGATACCAGAGTATGTGAAACTCAGACCACAGGATATGTGATCTCCTACACAGGCTTTAGTCTTAGTTTTCAGCAAGTCACAGATACTTAGAGGCAGAAAGAGCCCACTGAGATCATGTGGTGAAATCTTTTTATCTGCTGGGCAGGAATTTGAGGAGCAGGCAAGCTTAAGTGCTTTCTCTAGGGTTAGCAAACTAATTAGCAGGGCAATAAATCACGGTCATGAATAGACACGCTTTCAGAGTGAACTCAATCCCTTGTAGTTTATGTGACTACATAGAACACCCAGGTAGCTAGACAAAAGCCTTGTATATCTGACATAGATGTAGCCCAGGAAGATACAGAGCAAAGACCTCAAGACTGAGCACCGTGCCCATATCAGCAATCTTTAAAATATGCTTCTTTAAGTCACATCATTACCAGGAAGGCTGATGTTCCTGCTAACATCTCTCCATCCAAAATTTTAGGTTTAGCCACCACAAACATCCTAGTCTTTTAATCTTTTCATATATGTGTGTGTGTATATATATATATATATATATATATATACATATACATATGTATATATGTATACATATGTATGTATGTGTATATATATATATATATATATATATATATATATATATATTTGTGTGTATATAAAATTAGATTCCTTAAATGTAAGGGATATAATTATTTGATACTGATCTTCTTGTAACACAAATTGTCAAAATGTAGATTGTTGAAACTTTTATATTTACTGCATGAACTTTTACTGGAATCATGAGTGATGTAAAGTTTTTAGAAGAAGTAGAACATGGCTTAACATGAGGCTTATTGTGCAAGTGCATTTGTCTCAACTTGTTAAACAGATCCATCTACAGATCCAAAGATCTGCCTCCAGGGAATATGGTAAGAGAGCCAGGGATGAAAGGGAGACATCAGTGAGCGAAAGCCATCCCCTGTGGTTAGAGCAGATCTGGGAAAAGCACACCCATCCACTGAGTCAGAGTCAACAGCAAGCATCTTGTTCCCACATGATAATGAGAAACAGAAGGTGAACACATGACAAAGGCTGATGACAGTGTGGGCACACATCCTGACGACAAGAGCAAAATGCATGAGGAAGAAAGGCAACATCATTTAAGATATCACTTCATGGGGAAGACAGGAGTGAGATACACTGAGAGAGAGAAGCTAATTCTGATCCTCAGAGGATCGAGCAGTTTTATATCAGTCATGCTCAAATTCTCATGATTTCTAAAACTCAACCCCAACAGTCTACTCTCTTTTAACATAGTAACCTATTAGCACATTTGACATTTTGTGACATGCTTTAATGATGAATCTCTCCATTCAACAATGTCTTTTCATTTTAAGAAATGACTGAACACAGTAGGGTACCTGGTTACCCAAATCTATTTAATATATGATATGACAGAGACATTTATGCTATGCCGACAACAAGGAATCCACTTTCCAGTAACTATTTTATGATTATACAGTATTCAGGTTTCAAGGACCCTTCATGCCTATTTAACTGCAGTTATGCCTGGGTTTTCCTAGGAAGTATCCTCCACAATCCATCACTGCGATTTAACAGAAATAAAGTCTGATCTCATGGAAGTAAATGCATTTGTCCAGGGACACACATAAAGCATAGCATTTCCCTTATGGTGTGTATTGAAGATGACAGGGTTTTGTTTTACTTCAATGTTTCTTTTGTGCATTCACTAAAACATGTATTTTTCAAGCTGATCTCCCTAAGTGACATGACTGATAATGTAGAGGTTCACAGTTGTGTGGTATATGTTTTCACATAGAGGTCCATGTGGAGGTCAACACTGGCAGTCTTCATCAATGGCTCTCCACTTTATTGTTTTTAGACAAGATCTAACACTGAACCTGAAGTTCAAATTCAGCTAGACTGTCTAGTCAGTAAGACTGGATCCTCTTGTTTCGGTCTTCCCAGAAATGAAGCTATAGGCATTTTACAGGGATGCTGGAGATCCATCTCATTTACTCATGCCTACTCAGCAAGTACATTACTGACTGAGTTATCTCCCCACCCTCACAATGCAGCTTTTATTTAAATCCCTGAACATCTAGAAAGACTGATGGGAAACCCTTCCACAACCCAGATACCGAACAAGATGAACAATATATAAAATCGCAGCTATATGTTGCAAATAATCTATCAGCTTATTAACTGTGTCAGTTTGGGCATGGTATTAAATATTAACCCCCTTTGACTCACTCATAAGTCATAGTAACACTTAAAAGTTAGTTAAGTAAGCTAAGTAAGATCTCTATCTACTCCAATCTCTAAGAGCAGAAATTAGCAATAAAGGCAAAGAGTTTTTAATTAAAAAGTGATCCTAACTGAGACTCAGCTCTGACTGAATTTTTAGCACGATGCTCTGTTTCTTCCGAGGCTTCCAGGAAATGTAATTTTCAGAGAAAACTTTAGTTTCAGATTCATGAGAATCATTGAAACTAAACTGTCCAACAGCAGCTGTCAGGTTGTCAAAGAGTTTGAGTCTGAGTCTGCTGTGTTTAGAAAAACCAAAAATCAAAATCAACAAACAAACACAAAAAAACCCAAACCACTCAAATTCTTGTTTAGTCCTTAGCCTAAAACACTCCTGAGGAGGGTACTGTTTCCACTTAATAGAGGCTGGACTATGGATGGCTACCAACTCTCCTTTAAATGTGATGAGCAGATCGCTTCAAAGGGTTCAAGTTCCTGTTCCCTATAGGAAACCAGGAAGCAATGCTCCTAGAAGGGGCAGGGACAGTGATTATGCTGGGCTACATGGTGAGTATTCTTCTTTAGTATAGCCGGCTATCAACAAATATTTGTTAGACCAAAGGCAGATCTTGTTTGAACAGATAAACTCATGGTATGAGTTTTCCATGAAGAGAAAAAAAAATCCCTTAAAAGAAAGTGTATTAAACCAAGTAATAACCCTAACTTCTAAGGCAGCATGTTGAAGTATTATTAGTCCTGACAATTCCATCAAGGTTGAGCACATAAGGTAAAGGAATCATCTATTAAAATAAATTCTAAGCTGAAGGTAAAGACACAGCATGAGAAAGTTAGATAAAGCCATGCCATGCTGGCCTGAGGTAATGTGGGCTGGAGTATGGGCTGCCCATAGGCAGGACAGATGATCCAAACAGATGACCCAAGGTTCGGAGAGTGGGTATTAATAGAAATTACCATAAGCTGTCTACAGTTTACTCATTCACTTGCAAGAATGATATGCTGTCATCTAACACATACATTTTCAAACTCACAATATTTTCTTTTGAGACAGTATCTTGCAAGTAGCCCAGGCTGGCCTTGAAGTGACATTCTTCCAGCCTTAGCTTCCTGAGTACTTGGGATACAGGGATACTACTGTCCCTGACTCCCATTTACAACACAGCCAGATGTTTCAACAATCAAATAGAACTCAATACATTAGAGTCACAAGAGAATTTGAACAACTAATAACTTTTATTATAATGCTATTTCTCTCCAGATACATTATTTATTTTGTGATTTTAGAAATTTTCAATATTTACTTTATTACTTCATAGCCCTTACTTTGAATCATTTTTACATGAGTAAAATTAAAATTTAAGATTTAACTAATATCATTAACTTTAGTTATTCCAATTAATAAAGTCATGATTGAATGACTTATATGTTTTATCTGTTTTGTTTTGTTATTGTTTACAGCCATAAAATATATAGCCTTAACATTTATGCCACAAATAGGAGTTCTCTTTGAATTACAATAAAATTTAAATCTAACAAAAATTAATCTATAATCAATAGTTTTGAAACTCACTGAAAACCACATACTTGATAATCCAAAGCCAATCTTCCATAAAAGGACTTTGTATCAGAGAAGGAATGAGGCCTACTTTTATTTATTTATTTGTTTACTTATTGCATGCCTGTTAGGAGGTATGTGTCGGCACTGCAGATGTATGCAGAAGTATGAGGTATTCAACCTCACATATAAAAGTGGAACGACAACTTGTAGGAGCTGGCTATCTCTTTTCATCCTGTGTTTCAGGTTGTAAGGCTTCCTGGCCAACACTGAGATGTCAATGTCAATGTCCTGAAAGGACATCTCCCCAGCCTGATGGAGCCCTTTTCACACAAAGTTAATGCATTGTTGGGCAATCAGCTGGGGGGAAGTGAGATACACCTGACCCATGGCTTGTCAAACCATGAGTCTTTTTGTATGGGAAGGTCACATATTGCCCATAAAGTAGTAGAGAACATCTTTTCTAGGACGAAGATACTGGAAACAAGATAACGCTAGGAAAGTTCTAGGTCTATGAATTCTACTTCATAAATTTACTAGAATTTTACTGTACCATTTATCAAAAAGTAACACATCTTTTGAAAGACAGACTCTAAACAATTTGTACAATGCAAATATTTTTTGACTCTGTTCCTGGTAGGTTTTGATTCTTTGTATGCTGTCTTATTTGGAGGACTGTGTTTCATAATATTAAGTAAACTTTGCTTTGGGGACTGAGAGATAAGAGCAGAAATCTATTCTGTGAGGGATATTTTAAACTAAATAATTCAATTTTAAAGTGTTAGCAAAACTCTCCTCACTCAAAAAATATACATTGTGATCCTCCTCCAAATCCTGTCTTCCTCAAAATGAAGGTCGCTTGGGTTTTGGTAGAACTGCAAATACTGCAAAAAGTCTTTCATGCTACTAATTCTTGCTACAAACATGTAGTAAAGTCATAAATTGGTTCCAAAGTATATATCCAAGGGCCCCTTGTCTCTGTGTTGTTGTGATATGCTTGTGACAACAAAGCTAAGAACTCTTGCTGAGATGTCAAGCAAAGGAAAACCATACTGATATTCCACAGACAGACACAATTATCTTTATTTCATTCAACCCCATTTTTGCATTAGCAACAATAGGAATAAAGCATGTGAGTAGAAGTAGTTATGATTTTACCATCTATCAAGGATTAAAATGAATAAAGGGCCTATTTTGTGAAATGTATGTTTTCATTTTGGAACCTGGTTTTATACCTGTTTCTTAAGACAGAAGCTTGTAAAATTACTGTAAGTGACACACAGTGTTTCTGAATATTCTATTTTCTGGGAAAGACTTTACTGACATAATTGAAGAACTTTGACCCTGCATTAAGTACATAAATTTGCATTCATTTTCCACTTACATGAAGTAAAATATAGCTTCTTGTAGAGGCAAGGAATGCATTCATAGTTGTGTGGTTGCTAAGATAACAGATGGCAAAATATATGCTGTAAAAGTGTTGGACAATCTAGTAACTCATGCAATCTTTGTATCCTACACAGCTGTGAGGCATCCCAGAAACAAAGACAGATCTGGGCACCTAGATGAATACATTTGAAATCAACATGTTTCAGTCACTCTAAGATATGAATTGTGTCCACCTTAGGCTAAATGCTGTGAGCTTGGAAGGGAGAGTATTACGACTGAGATGTTTACTGCAGAGGGAATTGTGACTACAACAGTATTCAGAGTCCTTTACCTTGGAGACCAATGCTAACGAATTGAAGAACCACTGATTCAGATGTACAAGTCTTCTAGATGCTGGAGTCTAACCATTTGCTCCTCTCTTACATCCACACTGTTTCATTACTCACTCTGGGTGCCAAGAGAAACATAGCAACACCAGGCTCCTAAGGGCTCGTGTTATTCAGATGGCAATATATAACTCTGTCTTATTCTACAATACCCAGTGAGGTTTTGGAGAGCATACGGCATAATGTTCAGTCTCTTTGGTACTGCCAATGACAATCAGGGCCAGAGGAGAGTTTATTCATTAAGTAGATGTAAGAGTCTGGGGAGACCCAATCTCAGGGAACAGGAAAAGAAGACTGCATGTCAGGAGCAATTTGAGATCATCTATTTTGAGCTTGTACAATTTTTCATTTTGAACAATTTGATAGAAATTCACTAATCTTTTTTCCTATCTTCAAGAAAACACAGCAGTATTTTTTATGACAAGATCTAGTGTTTTCAATGGGCCAGATATTCTCAAACAATATAAGTGAGAAATGTCAGTTTGTTGCATAGGATTTATTAATATGTAATATACTATTTAAAATAGCAATTCCTATTAGAGAAATATTGCCTACTTACCTTAGATGTATAAAATTGGAAGATAAATTAAATACTATTAAGCTTTCAGTCTCTAAAGACTGTAGACTGTATGAATGAGATAAAACAGTTTCTTCTCTCTCAAATACTTAGAAATCATTTCTGTATATTTCCTATTTTCATTTTCTAAACTTTTTTTGCCATTTATGTAAATGAAGCTTGATCCACGTAAGACTCACATACCTTTATCACATGATGCTTCTCTTGGAATATAGGGATCTTAAACATTTGGCACCAGTATGTTGTGCCTTTGTTTGGAATGGGGACCTGTATTAAGAAAAAGGGGAACAAAATGAAAAGTCACATTTAATGTGTGACATGACAATAAATTCAATAACATAAGCAAGCAGTCTCATACACTTTTGGTTAGCTCATCTTTTTGTGTAAAAACATAAAAGAGAGAGAGAGGGGGGTGTGGGGGGAACTTACGTTTTGATTTACCAGATCAAAGTACGGTAAGACTGTAGACAATACGTTGGCTTTCTCAGGATTCAGTAACCGTAGACTCTTTGTGCCCCTATTTGAGTCGTGGTACTTGGGACCAGATTCTCCAGGATCTTCACGATGATAGGCCCAGATAACTCTCACTGTGCTATCCTGGTAATCAGACATAAGTATGTTATGTCTCATAACAGCATTTTGCTTATCTCTAACTTATATTTAAAGAACTCTCACTTAAGCAGCACATAAGAATGAAGAAATGAGAATAAAGATATTTAGAGTATCCAGGGAGTTGATTCTTTCCCACACCACACCCCTAAAAAACAAAACCAAAATTGACAAAGTACTAGTGAAACTAACCAAAATAAAGAAAAAGAATACTGGAATTAACAAAATTGGAGATTGCCAGGCAGTGGTGGCGCACGCCTTTAATCCCAGCATTTGGGAGGCAGAGGCAGGCAGATTTCTGAGTTTGAGGCCAGCCTGGTCTACAGAGTAAGTTCCAGGGCAGCCAGGGCTACACAGAGAAACCCTGTCTTGAAAAATCCAAAAAATATAAAACTAAGAATAATAATTTAAAAAAATAAAATCAGAGATTAAAAGAGAGAATGTTATCAAAATACAATCCAGAAACTCATTAAAGAATCCCTTGAACACTGATATTTAAAAAATGGAACACTTAGAAGAAATGATAAATTTCTAGAAATACATGTGCTGTGTAGCAATTTCCTCTAGAATAAAACCTTCCATCTTTGAGGGATGTTATGTAAAGTACAGGGTCTTCTAAGTGTGGTGAAACAGTCTATCCTAGAAGTAGTTTCATTAAACTCCGGAGGTAAAAAAACTGAACAACCTCAGGAAGTTCCTGAAACTGACCAGATGCTCTAGACTCCTCATTCCCAAATGAATGTAAGCTCAAAGAACTTCTCAGAGGCACACTCAGACAAGAGGAGCCTCAGAATACTTTCTAATAAGCTGAGTCACTTCAAAGATAGACAAGCTGGGCTGCCTAGAAAAGGCTCAGATCCCATCTGCCCGTATATCTGAAAGAAACAGAGACCAGCTGAACTGATTAAAAGAAAGCGTACAGCCTGTTGAACTGCCTGCAAGTTGTCCAGTGTACTCCAAGTAAGCTGTGACATATGCTGAGTTGAGCTTTTACTAATGAAGCTGCCTGAATAATTCAGTTCCTCTGTGTATCCTCTGATCCATATTCCTGTTGCTATTCCCAATAAAATGCATTGGTTCACCAACTTTGACTTTGGTACTATCTTTAGTCCATTGTTAGTTCCTTGTCAGGTGAGTAGATGCTTCTTCGTGTCTACCCATGAATGATGTTGCACATGACCAACCTATGTTAAACTAAGAGGATGTAAATGATTTAAACATATGTATAACCACCAACAAGATTTAAATAGTAATATGACAAAGAAAAGCTTGTGACTAGATGGATTCATTGCCAAATTCTACCAAACCATTTTCCATATTGAATATACAGGCAAAAATTCTCCTGAAAGTTCTATCAAACCGAACTCAAAAACACATTACAAAGATCATACTCCATGATTAAGTTTACTCATTCCCAGATTATTATGGCTATTCCTAGTTGTCAACTTCACTGCATCTGGGATGAACTACAATCCAGAAATGGAAGGCACACCTGTGATCCAGATCTTGAGGGTAGAAGACACAGGTTTCTGATCTGGATCTTGAAGCATATTGGCCATGAACAGCTTAGGCCCAGGCAAGGTAGTACTTATCTCATTCTCTTGGTAATTCCAAGGGACTGAGGCAAGCAGATCTCTGAGTTTAAGGTTAGCCTGGGACAAAGCAAGTTCCAGATCCCAAGTGTGGTCTTTAATTTGGGCCACTTTTAATCTGGGTCATACATTTTTCTGGAGGCCTACTGTAAGGACATTGAAAGAAGGAAGTTACACTCTTCTTTGTCTGCCTGCACTTGCTTGCCAGTACATCTGTTGGAATCTACTTCTTCAGAATTCCAGCTTATACAGAAGATCAACTGAAATAACTAGCCTTGTGGGACTGAAAAACTACTAGATTCTTGGACTTCCCATTCACAGCTGCCCATTGTTGGGTTAGTTGGACTGAAGACTGTAAGTCATTACAATATTCCATAACTTTTGTGACTCTAGAGAACCCTGATTAATACACAGGTTGTAAGGTTTGTGCAATACACACGAGCCAGTAAGCATCATACAGCCCATAGACAAAAATCATCTATTCATACCAACCAGTTCAGAATAGGCCTTCCATAAAGTTTAGTATCACTCCATGACAGATGCCCTGAAGATACCAGGAATATAAGGAAGTATCTCAACCAAAAAAGGCTGTATATGACAAAACTGTACCAACACAAAACATAAAGGAAAGCTGATAACATTCTCTGAAGTCTAGAATAAGAGAAGTGCCTACTTGACCTTTAATCACTGTAGGATTAAAGCCTTAGAGCACTGAGAAGGAAATAACATTATATAAGTAAGAGATAAATAAGCAAAATTATTGGTATTTGCTGATCACATGATCCTATATTTTAAAGACACTAAAGATTCCAACAGGAAATTCTAATACCTGATAAACACAAGGGGCCAAGTAGCAGAACACAAAATCCATACACAATTATCACTGGCTTTTCTATACGTCAAGAATAAATTTATTAAGTTTGAAATTAGGGAAAAACACCATTTGCAATTGCTTCAAGCATGAAAAAATACCTAGGGAAAAAGTTAAAAGAAAAAAATTAATAGTTCATCCTGAACAGAAAATTGATCCAGAATGGATCAAATATTGGCCTGATATAAGACTGGAAACTTTGAAGCTGATACAGGGAAACACAAGTAAAGAATTTCACAATCTAGGCTTAGACAAGGACTGTCTTTAAACAGAACTGGAAATAATTCCAAAAATTGAAAAATGGGATGACAGGAAATCAGACAATACCTGCACATTGAGAGAAGCAATTGTCAGGGGAAAGAGGCTGCCAGACTATGGAATGGAAAGTCTTACCCGGTGATTCATCAGAAAGGGGAAGAGTGTCTTAAGTACATAAAGAACTATGAAAATTAATTACCAAACCTTCAAATCAGCCAAATATCAAATCAGCTATTAGGCAGAATAGCCTATTCTCAGAATAAATACAAATGACCGACAAATACTTGAAACAGGAGTTTCAAATTCTTTGCCATTAGAGAATTTCAAATTAAACTTTGAGATCTTTGGGGGTGTCCTTGCTGCCACTTTGATTACAGAATCAACTACATGTGATCCAGTCCTGACAATGGAGGTTTTACTTAGTGGCATAAGATGTCTATAGTAATAGGTTTCCACATGGCCCCCAATGGCTCTTAACGCTAATTGTCCCTCCCCATATTCCTTCCCCTACTCCTCTCTTCTTTCCCTTCTAGTCTTGAGATTCCATTTCTCAGTCAGAACAGTCATCACTAAGTAAACCAATGACAACAAATACTGGAGAGGGTGTGTGAAAATCCAGCCCTTAATTCACTGCTGACCTAGTCTTGAGATTCCATTTCTCAGTCAGAACAGTCATCACTAAGTAAACCAATGACAACAAATACTGGAGAGGGTGTGTGAAAATCCAGCCCTTAATTCACTGCTGACGGTAGTGCAAACATGTGCAGCCATCTTGAAAGTCTGCGTGAAGTTTGCTCAAAAAGTGGAAAAATGGAACCATATAACCCAGCTAATCCACTCCTGGGCATCCCCCAGGGACTCTATTTCCTGTTACAGAGACACTTGCCTATAGATGCTCATTTCTTGTCTACTCAAAATAGCTAGGAGATGAGATCAGCTTAGATGCCCATCAACTGGTCAGTGGATACCAAAAATGTTGTACATACATAGCTGTTCCTAAAAGGAAAGTGTGGTATTATTAGGAAAGCTGATGCAACTGAAAATCCCCATGTTAAATGAAAGGAGCCAGACTCAGAAACCATTTCTATGTTCTCTGTAGTCAGTAGAACTAGAGTTTAAATTATATGTATGTGTGTCTTTGCAGACTTGAAACTAGACTGGATATCATGAGAGAGCTGGACAGACGAGATCTTCAAGACAAGGGAAAGACAGATAACAAAGCAGAAAAAACTATCAAGAGAAAGAAAGGAATGAGCCAGAAAGAGCTGGAGGCAGAGAGGAGGGCAGTGTGGGAGGGCAGTGTGGGAAGGCAATCGGGGAGAGCAGTGGGGGAGGGCAGTGAGGGAGAGCAGTGGAGGGAGGGCAGTGGGAGAGGACAGTGGGGGAGGGCTGTGGGGGAGAGCAGTGGGGGAGGGCAGTGAGAGAGAGCAGTGGGGGGAAGGCAGTGAGGGAGAGCAGTGTGGGAGGGCAATGTGGGAGGGCAGTGTGGGAAGGCAATGGGGCAGAGCAGTGGGGGAGGGCAGTGAGAGAGAGCAGTGGAGGGAGGGCAGTGAGGGAAAGCAGTGGGGGAGGGCAGTGGGAGAGGGCAGTCGGGGAGGGCTGTGGGGGAGAGCAGTGGGGGGAGGGCAGTGGGAGAGGGCAGTCGGGGAGGGCTGTGGGGGGAGAGCAGTGGGGGGAGGGCAGTGGGGAAGGCAGTGGGGAAGGCAGTCAGGGAGGGGAGCAAACAGCAAAGTATAACAACATATCTGTATGAAAATGTTACAACTAAATCTACTACTTTGTATGCTAACTTAAAAATAATTTAACATAAAAGATACTTTCAAAAATTGTTAAATTACCCTAAGACTCTTTTCCACAACAGATTTTCCTATCATGGATTTACAGAAAGTGCAAATACAGAAGGCAGTTCTCTGTCCAGGCTTGTTTACATTACATCTCAAATCTGTACTCAGTATATGAATTCCAGGAATTTACAAGGGGAAGCAAGAGAAACTGGCTTTGACTGAACCAAGGAGAGAAATGGCTGGAAGGGTTGTGGGATGGGAAGGGAAGAGTTTGCAGGAGAGGGGAAAATGACCGAGTCCCTCTTCCGGAGATAAGGGTGTTTGCCAGCTCCTTAAAATGAAAAGTCTGAGAATAAATAATAAAGAGAAAGTTTTAAGAGTTCTCTTTGCTCTACTGTATGATGACTATAAGTTTTCCAACAGAATTATAATTATGCTGTGTGATATAAGAAAAGAGATGCCAGCCTGTCCACGTGTGTTCTTTTGGCTCCTTAGGCTGAAAGGAAATCAGAACTACTTCAGATTGTTTAATATTATCTTTTTTGAAGCTTTAGTGAATTAAATAAAAAATGTTATTGTTCTATCAAAATGAAATGGCACAAGCAACCAGTGGAAAGTGTCACAGGAGTGTGTCTCCTCTAGATATTTAATTTGCATATTCATGAAGATAATTTTATATCTGAAAATAAGAAACCTCATATAGCACACCAATAGGTGATTATAATCAACTGACTATTCATCTGGATTTTAGAAATTGACAAAGCCAAGTCAGTTACAGATCGGATGAATTGCTTCTTCCCACCCAGCGTCATAATTATCTTTTGTATAATACTGTTCTTCAACCTTTATTATCTATTTTCAAATTTTATAGGAAAAAAAGCTAAGGCATACTTTTATTTCTTTTAAATAAACAGCCTTAAAAGAGATTTTCAAAATGTTAAATTTGCATATAAATTTGCTGAATGAATTTACGATTTTAAAATTGTGGGTGTTTGTTAAGTTTGTAGAGAGTTCAAGAAATTGCTGAGGATTATGTGACTTTGATGCTACTGTTTTTCCACAGCTCCTCCTCGAATTGCATCAAACACTTCTTATATGCAAACACACACTGCCTGTGCGAGTTGTCACTCTCACGTGACTTACCGTGAGACTCTTGTCATTGGCATCACATGTGTGCAGATCTCTGCTAAACTCAAGCACCGTGTGTGTGCTATTCTCCATGGCATAATCTAAGCGGTAATCTTGCTGGGCGTCTTTTTCCAGTTCTTTGTCTGCATTTGTGAAATAGTCCTGTGGAAAACAGGAAAAAAAAAACAAAGATCAGGATATTTAAAATACATATTCTTAAATAAGAAAATAGTTTAAGACAGTTTAAAGGATCTTTCAAAGTCCATTCCTGGTTTGTTTACGATAATACCTTTTATGTAATCCCGCTTTACGAATCCTGGGACTTCCTAATGGGCTGGATTATTACATATTGAGAGTTGATTATCTAGGAAACAAGTCTACGTTTAAACAACTGGCCTTCTGTGAACAGCAATATAGATCCATGTTACCCACAAAGCATCAGAAATGAACTCCTCTCTGAGGTCACTGTGTGGGTTTCTTCTGGTGTGCAAATGAAAAGGGGAGACAGGCACTATGTAATGGCTTATCCCCACAAGAGAGAGTCAGCAGCAAAACCAGAGCCAACCCCAGGGTGAGCCCTCTCTGCTCTTAGGCCTCCTATAGCATCCCATCATCCATAACTGAGGGGAGTCACTGGTAATTTCAAAACAAACTTTAAGGGCACATGCTCATTACAATGAAATGCAAAACATACAAAGAAAAGAAATTACTAAATTATGAGGTATTGACAACTGAAAACAATCTAGTTTTGTGGATCATTTCTGGGATGCAGACAGGAACAGTGAAGGGAGGAACGAGGGCTTGAAGCCAAATGACCCAAATTTGACCCCCAGCTGTCCTGGTGAATGGCTTTGGAGGATATTAGAAGTCAAAATTCTAAGATCTTTGGAGGATAGCAAAGTGGGGTAGCATGTATTTCTGTTGTAGATTTTGAAATAGTATATAGCTTACCATACTAAAAAGGATCAAAATAAAGGTGTTCATTTTTATTGCTTAGCAAAAATACAGTTTTCTGTATAGTTTAATTATGTGTTTCAAATTCTAATGTATTTTATTTTTGAAAAAGATCATGTTGTGTTAGAATATACACAGCATAACATAACTTTGATGACTATAACTGACACTAAATTACATCTGAAGAATTGATTGGGCTAGACTCAGAAAACACAACACAAGAAAAGCTACATCTGAGAGAAGTACTTGAGTGACATTTGGTGAGTTTTACCAAATGTGTAGAAGTGGACAACCAAGGTCTAGATATGCAGGGTCTTTTAATGCAAGAATGCCTCAGATAACTGGCAACAGAGTCTAACCAGCTTTTATTTATGTCACACTCCAGCAGTGGGTAACAACTGCAACCTGTATGCACACTATACTCCAGGGTCTGCTGCAGCGTGAGAGATGTACAACAGATCAATGAGATGGAACCATTTTCCCATCTGCAAACAACACTGAAGCAAGGTGCGCAGGATCATCCAACTGGAAATGTTAACAGCAACATTCAGATGCTGTCAGCCACTGTTAAAGGCCTAGTCTATTCCCCATTGATCTCTGGCCCTATTGAGCCCTCCCACTCCCTAAGGAATGGCTTCAGAATTGCCAGCTTTTAATCAATATCACCAAAGCCCATTTGACTGTTTCAAGTGCAATGAATCTAACTTGAACCTTGTATTTCCACCCCCAGTATGTGCAGGTTTTCCAGATTGTCTTTAACAATTCTGACACTCTTCCAGATACCCAGATTCAAAGCTCTCATCTTTTTTAACTTTTCCCCATGACTCCTCTCTGTACAGACAGCTTCCACTCCTATCAAGTCAGACTTTGAAAAACTTAATCCACCTTGGTCTATTTCATTTTAATAACTCATTTCCAACCCTATCAATTAAACAAGTCTGCCAAGGTTTGCTTGGAGATGTCACTGCATTTCTCTCAGTATGCCATTGTATTTTATTCAATGGCATGCACTACAACATACTAAAATCTAGAGTCCAGGTTCCTTGTTTCCCTCAAACTTAGGCTAACCTAGTGTTTTACAGTTGTTATGATTAATAATAATATATGCTCACTGTACATCATTTCCTTCAAATATTTACATATCAGCTTTTTGCCTTGTTCACATTCTTCCTTTCTATCTCTCTAGTCTCTGACTGTAACTGAGATCCTCTCTCTCCACTAACATCACCCACAGAAGGTATTTCTTTACTTCAAAACTCATCGTTCTATTTCTCTATACAGTTTACAGCGATCATCCCAACAGGAAAAGTTTGCTGCCTATCCAAATCTCTATTCTTCTCCTTGTATCCTAGGTAACAAGTAATACTTTCTAGAAACTGGAAAACCATCTCAAGCCAGAGGTAGTTAACTGCCAAGAGATGGACAACTAATCCTCTTAATCTAAATATATATTTCTACATTTAAAATGGTCAATCATATTTTAAATGGAACCACCAAAGGTGATCTAATATATTATGTTGATACATCCTGTCATTAAGCACATCTCTAAAACCCAGTGTAGACGATGCTGGAATAGATTAGCTTCTGGGGAGCTCAGCTTTCTGTGACACTCTGAAATGCTGTCACGACCTTTCATCCCTTGTATGAAAAGTATCTTGGGAGACTGAACTCCCAATCTAGCAGGGGGAGTCTACGAGGTGACTACTTTACACAGTGAGGACATTTTAAAGAAGAAAGAAAAAAAAAGACGCATCTGGTATGTGTGTCTTTGTAGCAGAAGAAACAAACTTACAGGCACACAAGGAAGTGTGTGGACAAGAGCCAAGCCCAGCCGTCACAGGGTTGTGCTGCACAACGTAAATGGCACATTGGAAAAATCTTCTTCAGGTGCAATTAAGGGAGGAAAAGGGGGAAAAGATGACAAAAAAGATCTCAAACTTTACACCTTTCAGAATTCTTACTAGGAAAAACAAAGGAAAAAAAAGAAAGAAAGCAAACACAGTGTTGAGAGTTAGATTGGTTAAACTTTAAAAAAAAAAAAGGTAGATTTGAAGAGTTTGTTTACTGACAGCTTAAGACCAGGGCAAAGTGCCATTTAAGGGTGGGGATTGGTAATCAAAGGAGCATTATTATCTTCTAGAGAGAAGAAAATGACACTGGAATACTAAAACATTAACCACTTGAGAATTCAAATATGGATAAAATGACCTACAGGTAGATATTGATAAAATGATACTGTATAATTCTTGTGACATTGAAGTTCCCAGCTTGTTTTCACTGTATCTTATTTCTTCCTTGATACTTAAACCAAACGATGCCCTGACTACCCCATGATCTACACAGCGCATGGAACCACACACACATCTGCACTGCACATGCAAGAGGAGTCTTTAGTCAGCCATCTGCCTGCAGTACTTGATGGTCTGAGACTTCAAATAAGCACAGGCATGTGACTCACAGTGCCCAGGCATTGTCATGGTAGAACGCTGAAGCCCTTATAACATTTTAACTGTACCATCTATGCCTTAAGTGCATCTATCATAAATATCACATAGATAGTGACAGATAAAAGTTCCAATTAAGATGAATTAAAAGTGAGTGGCTGGAGAGATGATCAATCAGTAAGTATTTGATGCACAAGCCCGAAGACCCTGTTTGGATCCCTGACACCTGTGAAAAAAGCCAGGTGTGGTGATGTGTAAGTGTAACTCCAACACCTTGAGGGGTGAGGGGCACAGATAAGCAGATCCCTCATGTTCATTGGCTGGTCAGCCTAGCAGAATGAGTGAGCATTAGAGTTAGATTCAGTGAGAGACTCTGAATAACAGTTTAAAAAAGTAGAGAGGACTCAAGACACCTGATGTCCACTTCTGGCCTCTACACAAACACCACCACAACCACACACACAACACAACACACTCACACATGTACATACACAAAGACATATACACACAAAGACACATATACTTTTTATTAATTCATTAAAATGGGATCTTGCAACGCAAGGAAGCTAGTGAGGATAGAGAGAAGCATAATGTCATAGAAGCTGGAAGAGTTTACGAATGAGATCATGCAGACGTTACTAACAGTGCAAGCAGAAGCGCTGACATACAAAAGCCAGGCTTGGCTGGGCTCAGTGAGCTCGAGTGCTCTGCAGAACAGATATGAAGCATGGCTAACCTGCCTTTTCCATGTTTGTGTGGTCTCCATTGATTCTGCCGCAGACACTCAGCCCAACTTCCTTATAAACTTACATTGTTTTGATTGCGGTCTATTTTACTGATCATACAGTGAGTGACCTTGCTCATACTTTACTAATAAAATACAACCCAAAAATGAGTTAATTAAACCCAACAATGAAGGTCTTCCCTAGCTGTGTTCCAGAACATATACCTCCCGACCCGTGTTCTCACACGATATTCCCTCCTGAGACACTTTATACTTTGAAAAAAATAACATGAAGTGTAGAATTGAGGCTTTAAAATGCTGTGCAACAACAATAAAGCAAGCTGCCCCTATCCGCATTTGGCAGGGAGTTGACAGTAATTATTTCATAGGGTACCACGAACACTGGCTGCCATTTCCAAAGTGATAAAATGTACCCAAAAGCTAGCTTTGCTGACAGGATCGCTAAGGTCTCTTGTTCAGAAACATGATCCCACAGATGTTCAGTTGCTTCTCGCTCGTTGTCAGTCTTTTTCCTCCTCTCGGAAATGAAATCTCTTCCATAGAATAGCGCTTTGACGGATGCTGCATTAAACAGGATGAAGCAGCAACTCTGGTGGGTATAATAAAAGATATGAATAGACTGTTTCAGCTGGGAAAGCTGGGTGTAAGCACAGCTGCAGGAGGTCTTGAGAAAAGCGTGTCTGTCTGTCAACATCTCCTCCAACAGGTGCCTGCAGTTCCTCTTCTGCTCCTAATACCCAAAGCCTATCGCATCACACATTTCTGTTTATGATACCAACTTCTGTGATGTTAGAGCCGTGTTGTGATATCGACAGTATAATAGATACTGTTGAGTTAAAGAAGCATTTGTGATCATACATGATCTGGAGGCTGTGCAAGGCTGTACTGGCCGGCTGCATAAACAAAGTCTTCACATTTCAGGAACTTTCAAAAGGAATTTCTGCACTAAGAAATCAAAATAAAATCTCAAAATAGAACTTGACTGTGCTTAGGAAACAATATCAAGCAAACTTCTCTCTTAGTCTCGTGATAGTCGTTAAATATCTATTAAGACTGCAAAATATGAACCTGGGCTTCTTTAAGGTGCCTCTCAAGGAACGTGATTTTCTGACAGTGTTGGGCTCTGTCACACATGAGGTCAGGAGCACCTGTTCATTTCATTTTTCATGTAAAGTCATCTATAGAATTACGAGACATATACGATAAAGTTAATTGTTAGGCTCTTCAATCCTAACCATATGCTTTGGTGGAAAAAAAAATCTCAGTTTCAATCATTAAAGTAACATTATTTCCCTTCCTTCCTAACCCATCTTCTAATTAAAAAAAAATTTAGAAGACTTCACTTAAGAGTCTAGGTTTATTTTACTCAAGCAGTAATAAAAATCTTTAGAACAGCAGGTAATTTCTTTGTTTCTAGGTTCCTCCCCTCATCTTTTCCTCTCTCCTCCCTTTCTTTTTCTCCTGCCTTTTCCCTCCTTGCTTCCTCTCATACAAGGGTGTGTACATGTGTGTGCATACATGTGTGTGTGTATCTGTGTGTGCGTGTGTGCATGTGTGTGTGTGCATGTGCCTGAGTGTGTGTGTGTGTGTGTGTGCTTATGATAAAAGTATTCACAGACTGTGGCTACTATGTGGAGAAGGAAGAGGAGGAGAGACACAAATCGTGACCAAGACATACAGAAACCTCTCAGTAATCCCACTGGTTTTAGTTCAGCCAAAGAGAATTGGGCAGATTTTAGATTTTGGCAGGAAAGACATCAGGTTCTGAAGATAGGGTTTTGATTGTGGATAAAGGAAAGGGAAGAAAAAACGGTTGCTCCTACTTTTTAACTGTAGCTAGCAAAAACTGCCACTTACTAAGATAGGGAAAGCTGGCAAGGAGAGTGGTTTGAAATGAATCAGGCTCAGTTTGAGCAGAGTGGGCAGGTCAGGAGGCAGGAAGTATTTCAAAAAAGGTGAAAGCAACAAGCCAATTGGAGACAGGCTTCAGAAACTCAACAACTGTGCTCTTGAGGCCCTCCAAATACTGCTTTTGAGAGACAAATATTTTATTTTTATGTTTTTCAGATTTAAAGATGAACATATCCACTATATATATAGCTAAAGATACTGAAGTTTATTAAAGATGAGATACTTTCAGGACACTATAACAGCTCCATACATAACTATCATACACACATTAAAAACCAGGAAAAACTGTCGTTTTAAAAGCGTCATGGAGTTTTTTAATAGTTTAATCTTCCACTGCTCATTTCTTGGATTATCTGAGAGAATATGTGTGGAGTGGAGGTCTCTTCAGCATTGGGTTATTGCTGGAAACTAATTCTGAGGTAAACCTAGTCTTGGCTGGCACCAAGCATGCTCTGTCTCAAAAGCTTTCCTAGCACATGTTTGCACATGCATTTATGTCTGGGAGTGGGGTGCGTATGTGCTTCTCTGTCCTTCCTCAGATGCCATCCACCCCTAAAGCTCTCCAGTGTGACTCGACTGGTTTGCTGCAGCACCCCTCCAGCTCCTCAGGTGATTACTTGGTGCTGGAGATCCAAGCGCTAGGCCTCCTGCTTGTGCAGCAAGCACTTCATTGCCTAATCTGTCTTTTGTTCCAGGGCCATGGAGATGTCTCTGAGAGATAAGCACACAGTGCTGAACACTTGAACTATGGAGTTCAGGACCTCACAACTTCACAGGGCCACCCATTCCATGTTAGTGTCTCTGACACAAAGACTGATACTAAGCTATAGTATTCTTCTACCCTTAAGATATGCCAACTGGATCTTTAGTTTTCTGGAGCATTACAAGTGCTGTTTCCTCCATGTTTCTGGAGGAAGCCTGTCCACCACATGACAATGATCGATCATTCTTGCTCGGTGAAAACACTGCCAGCTATTTGTCTGACCTTGGGTATCCAAATTTCCAGAAGTTTCAGTGATCTTCAGAACGTTGTCATTTACCCACTTGTCTTCTGAAAATGCTATTCCTAGAAAAAAGCCTTTTGGTGTAAACCTCCTGAGACATAGTACAGTGCCACTATTGAACCCTTTGATGAGAACAGCTCGGATCACTAGCTAATACGACCTCTGTCTACCAGCCCCATTACAGTGAACTGAAACATACCTACTAAATTAACTAAGCCCTCAGCCACACGAAGCAGATTTAGTACAATTTTACAAGATTGTGCATGTACAGGTAGTTTTATTCAACTAAATTGTTATTTTCATTTATATTTTAAATAGATTTTTAGCCTTTGGTTTTCACGCATTATTTTAGTGCACTGCTGTTTTTAAGCCCTCATCTGTAACCTGAGGTAGCCACATTGATATCATGTTTGGGTATGGATATCAAATATTTATGATTCTAATTCAATATTTTTATTCTATCTTCTAGAGGGATAGAATGAGAAGCCCTGCTAGATGCTTAAATGTCTCATTCAGATGGACCATTTGTTTAAGGCCATATCCTACAAGAGCAACAATTCAAACACAAAGGAACACGCAGTCACATTCTATAAATTATGTTTATGGAAATAAGTTGGTCTCCAGCCGTTAATGGTCAAAACAATCACCACCCAACGGCCTGCACTTTGTCCGCAGACTTCCTCACATTTTAAGCCCCCTATCTGTATACTTACTGGATGCCTTTTCAAAAGCTGGGAAGTTCCCATAATTCACTATGGAATCATTACAATGATAGCTCTCAATTATAAAGTTCTGTGAGTAGCATTCTCTGCTAAGAGCTTTAATGCCTATTTTGTTTAATCCTTGCAAAACCCACGAGCTAAAGAGCATAATCTCCCTTCTGCACAAAAGGAAACTGCCACTTAGGGAGGGTTAAGGGTTTGCCAAGGGCCACACAAGAATTAAGCACAAGCATTGGTGAGGCTCCGCCTAGAAGACTCCTGGTCTGATCCACACCAGTTACCCAGCCATCTTTCTTGAGATTCTGCCAAGCACATAGACTTGTTCTTGCTACCTCAGGGAGGTTTGGCAGCACTGACACAGTCATCAACCTACAATGTTCCATCCATGCCATAATGAGATACTAATTATCTACCACTCCTGTGCCTCTTCTCCGGCTCCTTCTGCAAGGGTAGCCTGAGGGTATTTTTATAGCTTATTAGCAATCTCACAGAATGGGGGAGGGAGGAAAAGGGTGTCTATTTAAGTAATGAAAAACAATGGAGTGTTTTCAAATATATATATAAAAAAAACATTACTCTTAAATCTAATCAAAATTTCTAATCAGAACCCTTCTCTTGGTGGATTATAGACTGGGGATAACCTGAGGCCTGAGGCCTTCAGTTAATAATGAAGTAAATAAGGTAGCCTAGCAACACATAACTGTTACCTTTTACACTGTGTGTGGGTGGATATTACTGCTGCTTAGAAATACAACTAGTACAAGCCAGCTTAAGGTGTGTAGTTACAAAGAGGACTATGGGAAGGAGAGAAAGACCCCTTGCTAAGCATACTTTAAAGCACACTTATACTCAAAGGGTAAAAATGGCTGTTCTTGTTGGGGAAATGCTTAGAACTATATGCAAATTCATTAAATGCATCTCAGAAGCGTTCCCATGCTAAGAACAACCACTGTGTGTTTCTATCTTAAAACATACTGTTGAGCAGCCACACAGATATTACTCCATCAAATGGTCACTGTGAACTGGCTTTCGATGAACTTCTCTCCCTGGAATCTTCCAAGCCACTGCAGGCTAAGATCCGTGATTTCCATCACAGAGCCTGACCACAGAAAATCAGTAACTAGCAGACTTGACTTCATACTAAAATTACCTCAGGAACCTGAACTATGTATCCATATGTGGTCTTCTTCAGTTAGGGGTGGATACTGAGGTATTGGAAACTATGGCAGAAGTACCTTTGCAAGAATGTGCACATGTGTATGGAGGTCAGAGAAAAGTCTCAACTGTCATTCCTCAGGAGTGTCTACATCAGTTGTGAGACAAGCTCTTACACTGGAGGCTAGTGATCACAGGCTAGACTAGGCTGACTGGCCAGCAAACCTCGGGGACTATTCTATTTCCACTTCTCCAGAGCAATGGGTTACAAGTTTGACACCATGCCTGGCTTTTTTCACATGGGTTCAGAGGAACAGACTCAAGTCCTTCTGCTAGCAAAGCAACTACTTTACCAACTGATAATGTCCCCAGTCACTGGGGAACATTTTAAAAGAAGATCAAATCACTTCTTTTTCGAGGTGGAACTAAATGATATCCTCTCTGATTCTCAATTATCTGGCATCTTATCACAGCTCTATAGTCTCCCATGACATGAATCCCTCTGTTATGGGCCATTATGGTGCCCAACACTGAGATGGGGAAAGAGCCCATGTGGTTCAGAAAGTGCTTACAACAAAAGGCAATGCATTATCCTTTCTCAGAGTAAATACTTTCCTACATTCAAGGTCTTCAGAGTCTTTCATTCACACGAAACCCTGTCTTCTTCCTAGTATATGGCGTCTGGCTTGGAAATACTATTGTCAACCACCAAAGACAATCCTCAACACCTAGGGCACTTGTTTTCTGTCAATCAATATTCCCTGAATGGAAGATTGAACATCTCAGCATGTTCTGCCTATAGGTGAGCCCTTCACTGAAGTCACTGTATGGAAACCACATGAGATTTCCATGATGAGTAACCCAGAGCCCAGAGTTTCCACCTGAGATATTGGGCTCAGAAGGGCCATTTGAGAGTTACATGATCAGCACACCTAAAAGACTTATGAACACGGAACGTACATGTCTGTGACATTCATAGTAGAATAAATATAGTAAGAGACATAATTCACAGTGTACACGTACTCTCGTTATTTAGGAAGGACACTAGAATATGTTTTTATGGAGGCTGATCTAGCTGTAAGGCCCCAAAAGCCACTTAACAGTTACCCAAGGCCTACTCCTCACCTACAACACGAGGAGGGCAGGAAAAGATCAGAAGGTTGAAAAGAAGCCATCAGCCTCTGATGGGGTAATCATTAAATACACAAACCACCAACAATTAGCCTGAGAAAGCAATGGAAAGACCTCATAACTTTAGGCTCATCGGTGAACAAACAATACCTTCTTAATAAACCATTTATTTATATAGCAATCAAATGGACGATCCCAGGAGTAAAGTTAATAAAGTTATACTTTTGTTACATTTTTTACTGGGGAAGAGGAGAGGTGTGTGTACACATGACATGTATAGACCAGAGGACAACTTTCCAGAGTTCCTTTCCTCCAAGCAGGTTCCAGACACTAAACTCAGCTCATCAGAAATGGCAGCAAGCAGCATATTGAGCCAGCATCCTACAATTACTTTTCGAACAGCCTTTGCTCATATGCTTGCTGTATGCTGGTCTTCAAACAGATATTTTTACCCTAGAGTTTAGCAAGTTAAAAAAAGATACAAGTTTCAAGCTGAGTGTGGTGGCCCACTCCTTTATAATCCACTTGAAATGCAGAGGCAGGTGGATCTAGGGAGTTCAAAGCCATCCTGATCTATATAGTGAATTGCGTTCAGCCAGGACTACATCAAGAGACCCTGTCTCAAAAAACAAAACGAACAAACAGAAAATTCTGGATGTGAAAGAAGTTACGCTTTATGTGTTACATTTTTAAATCATGATACACATAATCCATTCTGTGACTTATTTCTCTCAGGTTTGGAACAAGATAGTTAAACACACATGCACACACCTGTGTACACATACACACACACACACACACAGAAAGAGACAGAGAGAGACAGAGACAGACAGAGAGAGAGAGACAGACAGAGACAGACTGAGACAGACTGAGAGACAAGCAGAGGCAGACAGAGAACAGAGATAAAGAGAGAGAGAGAAATTTGGAAGAAACTTCCTAAAGGAAATAGTTGTTTGGACTTGAAGATTCTCTCTATTTGAAAGTTCTTTGCTTGTGATTAATATCTATTACAGCAAAGCATTGTGGGGCATCTGTATGCACAGTTATTATTATTATTGTTACTATACATGGATCAAACACTCCCAGAAGCACAATATTGTGTAATGAATTCATCTCTTTTGTGAGTAACTTTAACAGCACCCCTTTACAAACTATGAATCAATCAAGCACCATTCATTTTCTTTGAAGTGGACTCTGGTATCTGTTTCCAAGATTGCCAGAATCTGCCTCTGGTAGCCCAAAGCTGTGGACTCTGTCAATTCAGGTGCGTTGTTTCCTTGGCTTTGAGGTTGGCTTGTCTCTCCAGGCTAATTATGAAACCTCCTCCTCTTGCCAGGAGAGGCACACAGCTTACAGCTGAGCACCATTATCTTGTATTTCAGAAGTGGGACCTGTCTCCTTGTTTAGCAATGCTGAGAGCAAGAAGCTTTGAAAGGTCCCTGCCTCATCTGGCAGTTGGGGGGGGGGCATCATCCCAAGATTTATAAATATCTCTTAACGAAGCTGCAGTTGAGCTGTGTCGGGCTTGCACACTTTCAGTGTGCTTTGCCAATGTTGCTTTGTTGCAGTTGGCTGGGGTGTGCTTTAAAAAGAAGCACATCGTTAACCACAAAGAATGCTCCCTGTTTTTTGTGATTTCAGATCTCTTGCAGGAACTTCCTCAGTGAGGGGCCCGGCAGCAATGACCCAGATGCTCCACGCTGCTCCCCACAGAATAGCTTCAGTTTTTGAATGGGCCAACAAGCAAGGCCACTACAAATGATGACATATGTGTCAGACTCCATTCACTGGTGATGTCTACCCCCATAGGAAGGGAGAATCCATTTTTGTGCAAATCAAGAGCACATCTGACAATGATGCTCTCTTCTCTCGCTCACACAAACTGGGCATTCATACAGGGGATTACTAGCCTGGAATGGGCACTCACAGTTGCTAAATGGTTCCGATGGGGGTGGAGTTGTTGTGTCAAAGGGGCAAAGAACAGGGGAAGGACAGGAATCCATCAGAGGAATGAAAGTTCGGCTGATAGAAGAAGCTAGTTGGAAAGTTCAGAGTGTTTCCCACCCGGCCTATTGTTACCATAGCAAGATGCCTCATGCCCACTTCTGTAGGCTGTGCAAGGTTCATAATACTCTACAAAAACAGCTTTAAAGATTTTTGGTTGCAATAGATATTAAAATAAGGTAGCATCTTCCTCAGATCATGGGAGAGTAAGCTAGTTGGCTAATGAGGCCTGGGATCAAGTCTTCAGCCAACAAATTCCATATCTGAGATGATGCAGCATCAGAAAACTTACATGTAGGAGAAGTCAGCAGAGCGAACCCCCAAAAGCTTTATTCTATCAGAGGTGCTCAGCACTTACGTGGAGAGGAAATGGTAACTTTCTGAAAAGTAAACACACGATAGGGTGGCTAGGAAATTGTCAATTTATTTCTAGCCAAATACTTCAGTGTCAGAACTGAGGCTAAAATATTATAGCACCTCAGTCAGAATGCTGTGAAAATCCATCTTAGAAGACTGGAGAAAGTACTGAACCATACATGTTGAAATTCACAAGGGACATTTTTATGCTGCCCAAGGGGAGACAATCTCAGAAGAAGTTTTCATGAGGCTTCTTAGGAAAGGCCTGCGTTCTTGGACGGAAGTTGGCCCTTAAGTGTGTATATCCACTAGGACCAAGATGTTGTTCAATATCCAGGAAGCTGAGCTACAGAATTCTGGTCGTTTCCCTACACATAAAGATGCCTGTATCAGGTAGCATCCACCAGAACTCTTTCCCCTAGAGCTAATGGGCAATGAGAGAATCAGATGAACTTTGTTGTCTATTAAAGTGGAAAACCCTGAATAGAGGGTTCTGCTTGCTCGGAGACTCTGGGATGTGCTGGGGTCGCTAAACCCAGCTTCCTCGACAGCTGTCAGTAATAAAACTTCCTTAAGCAACTTTTCAGGGCCCTTCATTCAACTTATGCATGGTCTAGTAAATGTTGGCCCTGCTTCTGGGGTGCTGCCAAAACCAACCACTGGAGATTCTCTGCGAATCCCAACCGTAGACAGGCAAGTGTACCCTGCCCTTCCAAGCAGATCTGACCAGTTAGGTCTTCAAAGCTGTGGCCTATTTTTCTTGAAAGGTGGAGGGGAATGTGTGGCCTGTGCGTGAAGGTTTATTAAGAAGAGCACCAGGATGCAAGCTTTCTGAGGAGGGAAACTTCCCCGGGTGAAAACTGCAAATGATGTAGGTAGGTAGGGACCTCAGGGCAGGCTCGAATGACCCTGGGGCAAAGGATGGCAAAAAAAGGTAAGAGGGACTCTGCTGTGCGGACCGGTGTCAGCCTCGCGTTTTTGGGTGGACCCCGCTGCCCATCGCGCTCTTGGGGCGATCCCAACACAGGAATCCCTTCGGAACCCAAGCTTACCTGGAGGTAGGGCCGTCCGTGGGCCACGCCGCCCACAACGATGTCTGCCGCAGCCATGGTCCCAGTGGGCGAGAAGCCGAAGCCCACGTAACCGGTTGTGCGCACCTCCAGGCGGAAGGCCAGTCGCTCGCCCTGCCGGCCCCAGTGCAGCCAGTACTTGCCTTCGGGGTCGAGGACCACGCGGTGCGGGTACGAGCGGTCCGAGCTCCCCGCAGCCGTCGCGGGGAGCAGTGCCCACAGCACTAGCAGGGGCCAGCCGCGCATCCTCCTTTCCCACCGCACCTGGGCTGCAGCCACTGGGGCCGAAGACCCGGGAACCCAATTTGGGACCGCCCCAGGGCTGGCCGCGCCCGCCCGCTGTCCCCGCCCCCGCTGGCACTGGGTCCTACCAGAAGACTCCCGAGCCTCTCTCCAGGCATCCACCTGCAGCCACCGTGCATCCAATTTTGTCCCTGAAGTCTGGGTTAAGAAGGCGGGAAGACGAAGAGCTTCCTGGAAGAAACGGAGAAAAGGAGACCCAGCCGGGTAGAGGGAAAGAAGGGAAAAAGGAGTTGAAGTGCAGACTGCGAGGGATCTAGGGAAAGAATTGGAAAGTAATGGCATAGACGGGCATCCGGCTTTGGACCACGGGAGGGAAGAGACAGCTGGGAGTATCTGAGGTGCCTTGGAGAGAAAGTGAAAGCACCCCCCCCCCCCCCCCACCCCCAGATGGTAAAAGCAGTTTTCATACCTGGCAGTTGACTTTCCTCTGCTAGGGCACCTAGGGATGCCTGCTCATCAAGCAAGGCACATCCTCACCCTACCCACTTCCTTCAGTCTTTATTCTTCTGAGAGGAGGCAGGGGTGGTGGGGAGGTGCAATTCTTAGTTCTTTTGCTGATTTAGGAGCATTCCATCGGAATTTGATTTCTTCGATTTGGTGAAGGGATGACTTCTGCCTACGCATCAGAGGAATAGGTCAAGGTCAGCTTTCCTTTGAATCCCTTTACCCCCGACCCCTTCCACCCCCACCACCGATCCTTTTAAGTTTTGGCCATGGTCCTGTTAACCTCATGTCTTGCTTAGCTTGTTGGTCTTTGAACACAACACTCCTGTATTCCAGATGCTCAGTACTCATATTAAGGGCACATTAGATTCCTTATTAGTTTATGTACACTTTACCAGGTTTCAGAAACAAACTCTTGCCTGATTTAAAAAAACAAAACAAACAAACAAAAACCAAACAGGATAACAAATAAGGGAGGTCGGACCAAAATATGGATAAGAATACGGATAAGCACACTGATGCTCTCTGTATTACTTCTTTCCAAGCATATGGACATGTCAGCCTAGGGTGTGTGTGTGTGTGTGTGTGCGTGTGTGTGTGTGTGTGTGTTTCTATTGCTTCGGTGGAACAGCATGACAAAGCAAGCTGGGAAGAACAGGATATATTGGGCTTAACTTCGACATTGCTGTTCATCATCTAAGAAAGTCAGGGCAGGAACTCAAGCAGGAAAGAGATCTGGATGCAGGAACTGAGGTAGAGGCCATGGGGGGTGCTGCTTGCTAGCTTGCTCCTCTTGACCTGCTTTCTTACAGAACTCAAGACCACCACCCCAGGGATGGCACCACCCATGACAGGTTGGACCTCCCCCATCAATCACTAATTATGAAAATGCCTTCTAGGCTTGCTTACAGCCTCATCTTATGGAGGCATTTTCTTAACTGAGGTTCCTTCATATTAGCTGACTTTAGCTTGTGTCAAGTTGACACAAAGCTTCCAACACAGTGTGTATGTTTCTGTGTGTGTCTGAGTGGTGTGTGTGTGTGTGTGTGTGTGAGATGTGTGTGGCATGTGTGTATGTATGTGGTGTATATGTGTGCGTGTGTATGTGTTTGCGTGTGTATGTGTGTATATGTGTGGTGTGTGATTGTGTATGATGATGTGTATGTGTGCATGTGTATGTATGTGTGTTGTAAGTGTATGTGTGCATGTTTGTGTATGTATGTTTGTGTGTCCATGTGTATGTTTGTGTATGTATGTTTGTGTATGTATGTTTGTGTGTATGTGTGTGTATATGTGTGTGTATCTGTGTAAAACATCTTTAAGCTCTGTTAGAAGTCATCGAGCTTACTTTATGAAAACCAAATTATATTTACATGAAGCTAATTATTTAGTGTGGAGCTTACATTGTAGAAATTTTCAAAGTATTGAAGTTAGAGCTCAGATTTAGAGCAGTAGTAAAATCTTGAACATGGGAAATAACTACACACACATGTAACTCCTTTCTACCTGTGTTGACTAGACTACTTCAAAACCTTACCACCTACTTCTCAAGTATGCCCTAAATCTGCCACTTTCCCTATGAAGAGAAATGTTTATTGTTCTAGTTTCCAGTTTATTATTCCTAAAATAGCCATGATGGTGTCAATTAAGTTTTATATCAATATATTATGTATGTTATATATAAATATAGTCTTTTCTGAAGGCTACTTTGAGATGGAACTGCCTCCTGAAGGATTTGGGAAGTTGTCTGGAAAAATGATTTGTTCCTAGGGAAGAAGGGACTTCTGTCCCCAAGGTTAGCCAGTGACTACAGGACAGAGTGAGAAAGGAGAGATGTGAGAATCTTGGGTCAAGTTAGAGCTCTCAGAGTCTTGAAAGAGGTGGAGCAAGGGGTGTGGAACCCACAGCACAATTCTGAGGAGGTACTGAGTGGGACTGGGTGGCACCTATGATGCCACAGCGCCCTCTAGGGAGGTACTGAGGACAGCAGCATACAGTGGCAGCCTTCAAACTTCAACCTTCTACCAGGGCTTTGGCTGGTGTTGCTGGATTCCACCAGGAAAACAGAATGGTGTAGATAGAAAGAGTAAGAGAGCCAGTCAACACTGGAGACACAAGAAGTGGACTGCTGTGCCACCAGAGGCCGACTTCCTATGCTGAGTAACCTCTGCCTTTCACAGCAGGGATGTCAGAAGAATGAAAGCTAAGCTTTCTGTTTTGTGACCCTTTTGTTACCCTGGAAAACAACACATCAGTTAGTTATATGTGCTTCTAGTGGATTCCTATGTAAATTCTAAACTCACATCTACCAGAATATTTTGTCTTGTTCCGCAACTACGCCATGCCTTTTAAGATTTGACTAACATTACCGCTCTAGCTTCTCCCCATTGCTTGTCTCACTGAATCACTGGCTCTGGGTATATGCACACTCCCTCTACTGTGGGTCTGCATTCCACCAAACAAAACATTTCAACCTTGGGGTTTCAGGTTCCAGAAACCCCACAAGCAGATGTGGCAGAAGGTAGCCTAAGATGGGGATCCCAGCCCACATGAGAAATGACACAGGCTGGACCTGAAGCTGAGGCTCACAAACTCTAGGACACCCAGATGCTGCTGGAAACTGCAAGGAGTCAGGAATGGGGCCAATGAGCCCTGGGCAGGTATTGAGAGGATTGGCTTAGCTCAAGGGTGAGTGTACGCAGCACAGAGGGACCTTCTGTTGGAGACTTAGGTGGCCTGGGTCTGTATGAAGAAGGCTTCCCCTCACTGTGGTTCTTGATGAAAGAGACAATCCTTGCTTGCCCAAACTGTTTACTCATTGTACATTGTGGAAAATGTGTGTGTACGACTTTTTTCAGGGTGGACCAGTGGTTAAATATCTTTTGTAAGAAGGAATGTCTGGGAAAGGAAGCTTATTGGCTAAACACCTGAAGTCGTCCAACCTAGTTACCTCATTAGGATGGAGAACTCTGGGCTCTATGCTATGTGGCTAGTTGTCACGATCCTCACGTGGGGTGCCGTGGTCATATGCTCCAGGATAGGAACAACCGAGTCAGGAGTAGATGAAACGCTTACCATTCTCAGATATGAGAATTATCGGGGTTTCTCGATCTGCTCAACCTTCCTAAGGTTTGTCTGGTGACACTGTTCCACTTGCCCCACAATCTACCACTCTCATCGGACAGCCGTGTTGGCTCATGTCCTAACACCTTTATAGATTGCTTGCTCTGCCAGGATTGTTCTTTCTCCCCTCTGTCCTTGGAAATATTTCCTGAGTCTCTTTGCACATGTCTCAGTCAGGTGGTACCTGTTCCTCAGTGGCAGTGCATGAAGAATTTCAGATGTCCTATATCACCCAGTACACATTAATCCATGCACAGTCTGTGTGCATGCTTGGTCTCTTAACTGCCACATTGCCTAGCGAGCAGACAGGCAGGGAACAGATACTTAATGAACATTTGTAGGAAAACCAAGTCTAAACATCTCTAGGTTATCCTGTAAGAGTGTTGTTAACTAAGAGGGTTAGGGAGGGCAAGTGTCAGTGCTGTGATGGAATGCTGTAATTTACATGGGTATTGTAGTGGTTAGGAAGGAAATGGCCCCATAGGCTTATAGGGAGTGGCTCTATTAGGAGGTGTGGCCTTGTTGGAGTGGGTGTGGCCTGTTGGAGTAGGTGTGGCCTTGTTGGAAGACTGTGTTTCATTCTCTTCCTGCTTCCTACTGATCAGGATATAGAACTCTCAGCTACCTCTTCAGCACCAGGTCTGGCTGCTTGCTGCCATGATTCCTACCATGATGATAAACCTTTAAATTGCAAACCAGCACCAATTCATTTTTTTTTTATAAGAGTTGCTGTGGTCATAGTGTCTCATCACAGCAGTAGAAACCCTAACCAAGACAGGTATTAAAACAAAATATAAGAGACTATACATGAACACACATCAGAGAGAGCTGTAAGTTAGATTCATGAGGATCAAGGAGTGTGAAGTTATTGTCTCTTTTTTTCCAAGAAGGAAATAGGTTTTAATGATAACGTTAAATGTTAATATCATCAAATAAATGATTAAATTAAAATTACATAAATAAGCTGTTGGAAAATTCATGAAACAGTTTCACAAATAATCCACAGACAAGATGGTAACTATTTAAAGTTGCATGTATTTAATATTCACTTAAATAACGTTGGGTTTGTGTGTATGTGTCAATCAGCACAACAGCTCCCACCAGCCATGTTGACTGAGTGCAGTAATGGCATGGGCTTCTACATATTTCATTGAAAGTTCAGTTTGATGACACAAAATTTTTTATAAAAAGGCATTACTGTATTTTGTCTGTTGTAATTGGTGCTACAACTCTACCTTCTGGGGACTCAAGAAACATTAACACTAATGTATTCATCTTGAGCTTAACTGAACACATAGAAATCTATCAGCACAACGCCTACTCAAGAGAGACATGCTACTTTGGTTTGAAATAGCCAAGGTACTGTAAAATAAAATGGAAAATTGTGTTATGTTCCCTTTGTAAGTGCCTGAGTTCCCTAGGTCAAAACCCTCTTGTCAACTCATTTGGAAATAGGTTACTGCACTAATAACTGTCTTAAATTTATTTAAAAAAAAATCAGAAGGGGACTTAGGATGTGGCTCAGTAGTTGTATAGTGTGGTTAACCAAATCTGATCCTTAGCAATGGGGTAAAAAGTTACGGGAAGAAGCAGAAAGGTCCATTAAAACTTAGTGTATAGCAGGGAAAAGAATGAGATTGAAGGTAGAGAGGGTTCACATTAATTTTTTTTATGCTCTTGATTTTGTAAAAATGAAATATGACAGTCAGGAAACTCTGGAAAGCTGAGTTAAGAAAGTAAACTTGAAAAAAACAACCTGAAAATCTGTCATCCAAACGTAACTCTGTGCATTTCTGGACATTGTCTCCAGGACCTGCTTACATTCAAATTTCCCAGGAATAGCCTGCTGGGCAAGAATGTGCCAACAAGTGAATTAATTTTGTGAAGACGCCACTTGAAATAAACAGAGTAACTGGAATCCTTGCATGAGGCTTCTTTTCTTCCCATGTCCTTGGAACACAAGGATAGATCAGGCTGTGGGAGAAGATGAAAGAAAAGAAAGAGGAAGGAAGGAAGGCGGGGTGGGGTGGGGGAGAACTGGAATTATGTGGAATCCCACATTCAGCCAGATCACTTATCATAGTTTTCATTCAGGAACTCAAAACTTGATATTTATGTTGATATTTACCCTGTGATGATACACAGCTGGACATCAAGCCGTTGTGACTGTACCAGGCTGAGTCCTCATCCCCACCCCAAACCTCCAGCGCCTAAGTTTATTTATATTGGTACATTAGTCAACTACACAGGGCTGGTTGCAGGGTGGAGAATAAGGAAAGCCAGCAGACAGGCAGGTGGGGGTAAGTCAACGCAAGATCATTTGGTATGCACTAGGAGGTCTGAAAGATCCTCTTGGGAAAAACCACAATTTTCCTATTTCCTTGTACCTAAGGAGTAACAATAATACTGAATATTTACAAAGTTCCTGTCTTCTAGGGAGCTCAAAGAAAAATATTTATATAAGTGTTCAGCAGTTCTTCAACGCTAGAATAGGAAACTTGAAGCATTTTCTCACTTTATAACCAACCTGCAATGGTGAGTAGGTGTCTAATTCAAATTCATCCCCAAGTCAGTGTCAGAAAAGACTGAAGCAAAAATGAGATGTCTCTCTGAAATGTACTTTCTCCAGCTCTCAGTTCATCTCAATTAAAAAAAAAAAAAAGATAAAATTTAAAGCCAGCCAGTCTTTGGCTTGGAGCATTGTCAGCAGGGCTAGTACTTTCCCCATGAATCAGACGGGAGGTGCTGTGGACCATGTGGGTTGATCGCGTGCTCCTTATTGGAATCACTGTTCCTGTGAATAACAGTAGAGATATGTAAGAAAAAGGAGGAGGATCAAGTGGATTTGCTTCTACTACCAGGAGTCTAGAGGTGACTTTGAAATGGGTACGGCTTGACAACGAAAATCATTCTTGGGCTCTGCTTGTTGGAAATCACAGCAAGCAAACCACTTAAGCCAAGACACACTTTAGTGTTACTGATCAACCAATGGTCTGAAAGTCAACTGCTTTAACTTTAAAAAGTTGAGGGTGTGGGGTGGGGAAGCAAAACATTTTAACTATTAGTGATGCTAATTGGTAGAATTCCACTTTACAAGGAAGCAAGGTCACATCAGCAATGTGTTCCCAGCACTCAGCTTTATTAACATGGAGCCATGTCTAGAAGAGGCCTGTGGGCCTAGCGAGGATAGGCCTTGGAACTGTGCTCTTACCTGACTGACCTTAACAATGGGAAATGCCTTATTCTTGTGTCTTGTTAGATTGTACTTCTGTGGGAATCAGACAACCAGAGCTGTCAGCGACTGCAGGAGGAGAGGTGAGGGGTGGCCAAAGGACTAAGTTCTTACATGATTGTCAGTTTTGCAAAGAACCATAAAAAATTTTCCATACTTTCATCTTGCAGACAAAGGAAATGAATCCTATGGAAAAGCAAATTGTTCCAGAATACAGGTTTTAAATTAAATAAGTAGAGAAATGGGTTGTCCAATACAGTCAACATTACCTGTTCCATGTCCTCCCTTTAGAGGAAACTCAAGTCTCTCCACTGGCAGTGATTTGACAGCTCAGAAGGCACGTGGAGTTGAGAGTAGAGAAGGGGAAGACATTTTTCTCATCCAAGCCTTTAACTCTCCACCTGTCACCCTTTCTGCTAGACTTGGCACTTAAATACTTTGATCTTTTATACTTCTGTAGCCATCAACTTAAAGAAAAGCATGCCTTCTATCAAAATAGGATAATGACTTCAATTCAAAGTTGAAGGCAAATTTAACACCACACTTACAATGACAGGCAGGTCCAGAGTACCTCACTTGATTCCAGAATTCCACGTGTTATTTGGGAAAATTTAGTGAAATCTACACTATACTGAAATAATATACTATTATTGTAATAAAAGAACATAAAGACCAGAAATATAAAACTAAATTGCAATATCCAAGATCTTAACTGAAGCCATTATGGCCATTACCAAGAATAACAAACAATGAATAAAGTTTCCTCTGAAGAGGAAAAACTAGTTAAGCATTTATCTTCATATGGAAAGGGACAGATATAGGACATATTTGGGACTGAGGGCTAAGGCTTTGAAGCACCCTAGTCAGCATGGGAACAAAGAGGAAAACTGCCTGTGCCTACTTCTTACACTGCAAGATTTTATTTCACAACTAAATCTAACCTCTAGTCTCAACTATTTTTAGAAATTTCTACCTATTAAGATGCAAACTATATAATTGGCTTCATACAACTATGGTTTAGTTTTCAAATATAATCATTTTCCTTCCTTTGTGTGTAATAGAAAGACACCACAGAGCCAAGAGAAATTGTCTTTATCCATTTTAATGTCAATAAAAGGCATTGAGGTACTCACAGATCCTACAAGAATCTTGAAAACACATGGAGGAGAAACAAGTCAGTCATAGAGAACACACATACACACACCCAAGCACCAGTAATAACTAATTCAGCTATTCTTTTAAAAGGGCATGCTACTATTGAATCTATTTTCTTATTTATTATCTTTTAGACATTAGGAATGTGAAAGTTGAAAATGTAAACTTTGTGTAGCATAGACTGGGAGAGGATATCTTGTAAGACACAACTTTAGAAACAAAAGAAATCCAGCACTCCTTTTCAGGTATGTAATCACTGCTTAGAATTCACAGCAGAAAAACATTATGGAGAAAACATTATGGATCAAATGTTTTAAATTATGTGTTTATCTTGTGACCTTCAGTGGCGTCAGAAGGTAACAGCTTGTAAATCATTCAGACCATAACTGCAGATATCCCTTAACCTGGTTACAATTTTGAAATTCTATTGCAGTATGATTACCTGTGCAGATCACTGGGTTTCTCTATATGTTTTTCTTATGTGCATATGCCCTGCTTCGGCCATACAGATCTTACCCAGTTCTCCTGCCATGGTTTCTCCTCCCTCCCTACTCTACCATCTTTGTCTGGTAAATGCATGTCATGTTTAAACATATAATTTTTAAAAAGCTCCATTAATGGACCTAACTGGTAAGGTTTCATTATTGATATTTATATGTCATAACTAATACATAAGGAAAAAAAAATCAAACCCAAAGCAGGCAAAAACTCTCCCCTGAGATACAATGCAGGAAATCCACATTATGTTTCTATTTCCAATACTGTTAAAGAGTGTCTTTGCTTCTTTAGTAGACTAATTTGAAAAATGAAAAAAGAAACTTCTGTGAGATTTATCCATGTAAAAAACATTGAATATGTAACTACTCAGGGAGAGGAGCTTTGAGATGATTTTTGGAAACTGTTTTTTCTGCTTCTGACAAAAAAGAAGTCAAAAAACTCACACAAGCAAACCAGGTTCTGGTCCCATCCTCCCTTCTTTAATACTCATCATGATCATGTAGAGATGTGTGCATAGTCTAGGTCCTGTGAAAATAGTAAGTTATTTAGGATAAAGAACCTTAACTCTTTAACACATGGTGAACATGAGAAATTAGCATGGGAGCTGCATGCTACTTCAAGATGACAACGTTAGACAAATGATGACTACTCATGTAAGGGTCCATGATTTGCTGAAGAATAATTCCCTAGAAGAGTATGTAAAGGCAAAGAGTGTTTTATTATGCAGAATTCCATCCAATATGCTAGAATCTCCCATTCTCACATGGAGATGCCCAAGTGAGCTCCCAGGCCTAATTTAAAGCACATTAGGGGAATTCTGGGGAGGGGTGGGTGACCTCTGTCATTGGCTCTATCTCTAGGCACATTCCAGAAATTTGCTAGGGAAGTTTGGACATTGCTGCTGACCCACTGTGCTTGCCTCAGGCCAGGAGTTGGGGCAGCTTCTGAAGCCTGGACTTGCCTGAACTTGCTCAGTTCTTGGAAACAGATTTAGGCCTAATCTCCTGAACTGCCAATTTGAAGCCCGTCATGGAGTCAGCCTGTCTCACTATGGAAATCATTAAACTGGGTATACTAATGGAGAAGATGAGATTTTAAATACGGAGAAAATACCAGAAACAGATCTTGTCACTGCCCAAGGACAAGAAGAGAAAGCACTAGAATGTAACAGGTGAAATTCCTCTGAACAGGTCAGAGGACATGTATAAAAACAAGGGACAAGGGTGATTGTGAAATTTCTAAGTCCTGTCAGCATGAATCTCCAGACCTTGCTTGACCCCCATGAACTCTTCCTCCCACAGTATCCCATTTTAAAATAACTCTTTTCACTGTGATCCATACCCTTCTTGGCCATTTTGTGAATTTTGCCATTGACCTAATGACCCAGCAGAATAATGTTTGTGGTTCCATGGAAGAGACAGCTCACCTTGGATGAAGAGACAGCTCACCTTGGATGCTTTTCCTAAGACATCTTTGTCCAGATGACAAACACCCTTGCATGGGGAGGCAGTGGTACAGCCTGAAGAGGTAATGTAAAGATTAAAATAAAAATAAACACATATTTGTGTAAAATTGTCTCTGTGGTTCTGATTGTAAGACAGCGCTCCATCTAGAGCCCTCAACTGCAGGGGCCACCCAAACTCTAAAATCACAAAGTCAAAGAGAATTGTGAGTTTTGCATAAAGGAAAAATTTTAATGAAGAAAGATTGCTCCTGCACTTAAAGAAGAAATGTTACTAATATACATTCTATAATAAATGTAGCTATTTTTAAAAATCAGACCCTGTGAATAACTACCATGATTTGCAAATTTCTGTATTTGTGAGAAGTTGACTTTCACATAAGAGGTCTTCTAGACAGAAAAAATAAATACTTTAAAGCAAAACTTTTCAAAGAGGAGTCATGTTCACAAAGCTCTATAAAAGGATATTTCTTTGATTCATTGAAACTGATCCTTTTATGTTGTATTTGTTTAGAAATACACGCATGCATCATTTAGCATCAATGAGAAATGTTACTTTGCTCATTGATTCACCAGTGTTTCTGATCCTCTGCCATGTGCCTGTGGGTTTCTAGACACTTGAGATACAGTGCTGAATGAAACTTATCTTGTCTCTGCACAGATCTTGTATTCTAGACCATAGGTGACAAAGGAAGCATTAGAGGATAGAAATATAGCTGTTCACAGACCTGACAACATCCCCCTTAAATTGACTGTGAAATGCATTTTTCATTAACATTAAATAATTTTTAAGATATTTATCTCTTATAGCTGGGAGTGGTGATTCATTTGGGAGGTATGGGCAGGAGGATCAGGTGCACAAGGCCAGCCTTGGCTATGTAGCCAATTCAAGTCAGTTTGGAAGACATGAAATCTGTCTGTCTGTCTATCTGCCCCACCCTCTCTCTCATCTCTATCTCTCACTCTCTCACTTTCTGTCTTTTTCTTTCTCTCTGCCTCTGTCTCTCTCTCCCTTCCTCTCCCCCTCCCTCCCCTCCCCCACCTCTCTCTCTCCCTCTCTCCCCCTCTCTCTCTCTCTCTCTCTCTCTCTCTCTCTCTGCCTATCATCTACCTATATTTCTACTTGTCTTCTGTTCATCTGACTATCTGACTTACGTTCTTTATTTTGAGCTCTACAAAACAAAAGTACAAAACAAGGCCTTCGTTCTCCTAAGTAAAATTTGAACTGTTTTGTCCATGTGGTAAGAATTAACAGAACTAAAACAAAACAAAAACTGTGGAGAAGAATATTTACATAAAATAAAACTGCATCAAGATACTCTGCATGGAGCCAAGATACAAAGCTTTAACCAGCAAAAAGTCCTGCACTTGGACTCTAAAGAAACAAATAGAAAAGGGTCATTCTGGGTAGGCCTTTAGCTCACCCAAGTCAGGAGTGTGTGTGTGTGTGTGTGTGTGTGTGTGTGTGTGTGAATGTGGTAACCCAAAATACAGCTATTTATCAAGTTAATGCATTAGGAAGCAAATTCAGCTGAGCAATTGACTGTTTGCATATATGTAAATCACGTTATCATTAGCTATTATGGAAATAAAAGTAGTCTCAGCTTCTCTCCTATATTTTGAATGGTTGCACAGTCATGGTCAGCATTGTTCTGTAAGACTCACTGATCCAGCTTCCCAACCTTATTTCCTGTGCAGCCTCCATTACACTGCAGACTGTGAGGCAGCACGCAAAGAGTACGCTTTATGGAATAGCAGAATCTTCCTGGAAAGCACACACATCTACAACATCTGGCTAAAATCAATTTAGTCCAATTTTGCAAGAGGTAAAACTCAGTTCTTGGGTCCACATTGTAAAACAGAATCCTATATTTCGGAAAAATGCTGAAACTTAAACTTTTCCTTCTATGTTCTGATCAATATACATTGATCATATACATATTTTATATATGTAATGTATATATATATATATATATATATATATCATGTTATGTATGTGTGTGTGATGACAGAGACTGATCGTTGCCACTTGTGATCTCCCTTTCTTCCCTTACATTTTATTTCTATTCTTCTATCTCCTCTTTCTTTTTCCCTTCCCTTCCTTTTCTGGCTTCTGTGAGCAGGTAAAGCTTCAGAGACTTTAGGGAAGGTAGAACATGAATGTTGGTACATGGAGTGAATTCATGGAATCAGATCTAAGTCTCACTACCTACAATGTCTGCAGCTTCAATTAAGTTAATTTCTCTGTGCTTCATTTTTCTGTTTTATAAGATGTAGGTGAAAGTAATAGTTATCTCAGGGACTGTTAGGAAAAAGTAAACTCATTTTCCAAATCCTCAGAATCTGGCATTAGGAAATAATATGTAAGCATGCAGTTAATAAAATGAAAGAATAACACTTAAGATAAAATTCGTCTTCACAGGCTGGATGCTCCAGTGTGGAGGAATTCGAAGGTGTAGAGGGGGGAGTGGGTGGATGGGTGGGGTCACATCCTCATAGAAGTAGCAGGAGGAAGAATGCGATAAGAGGTTTCTGGGGGGTAATAGGGAAAGGGGATGACATCTGAAATGTAAATAAATAAAATATCCAATAAAGAAAAGTCAAAAAAATGTCTTCACTCCTAGAAATAGTTTCCTTAGCTCAGAGGCATGGAAAGTTTGGGAAGACATCAAACTTTCATTGACTCACCCATATTACTCCTGTCCTTGCACAACAAATGCATTGTTTAGAAAATCTAAAGTTATTCCTTTTCAGCCATTGAATTCATGTATGTACATACAAGTTCCTTAAAGTGCCTACTGCGTCCATTGCAGCAGCCGTTACTGTATGGTTTCTTCAGAAGTTAGCTGCATTGAGAGACGAATGAAGCAGAGGTATCATTAAAATACAGGCAGTGAAGCAAGAAAAAATATTTACAAATGCTGCGATTAAAACCATCTAATGTAACCTTGTCTGCCTCCTATCACACAGCTAGAAAAGACATAGGCCCTTTCCTGAGCCATTAACTATAAATACAGGATGAAAAGTTACAGCATAAATAACTTCAAAGGCAAAGGGAAAGTGTAATAGGCCAAGGGGCCCACCCGTTACCCTGGACCAACTAGATTTTCCAGTATAGTAACCAAATCTTCAGCTTTGATTCTAAGCATGAATTTTTACCCAGCCCTGCCACATGAGCCTTCAAGACGTTTTATAAAATGTAACTCCTAGGGACTAACTAAGAAATTCTTGAAGTTAGGCACCAGATGTCTCATGAGCCATTAGACTGCTGTGTGGGATCCTTGAATAAGGTCCCCTCAGACTGGCAGACTCCCCTGAGGGCTTTGACATCACTCAAAAAACACTCACCCTCCAAGAGCTGCATCAAATTGACCTTTGACCAACTGGAAAGATCTAGTTCCTGAGAATTCTGAAATGGCCATTCATTTGTAAGGAAGTAAAAACCCAAGTCTAAGTAAGTCATCTGAAACTAGTCCGCAATCCTGAGAGTTTAAAGTGTGCATTGTTGATTTGTGTTTTGCTGAGTTCATAAGTTGCTATTCTGTATCTTACACTTTGAAAAATAAACAACCCAAAGGAATATTCAAATTTGAAGATAGAGGGTATTTTTTATTTACATTTGCCAAGCAAAGAACAGTAGGTTTTCAATACCAGAAGTGTGATCTCTTTGTATGACAGGAGAAGGGGTTGCTATGGGGCCATTACAGTGACTGAGTCCTGCTTCAACAAGCAGAGGAGGCCACTGGGCTCACTCTGACTTTGCTTATTTCTAAGCATGAGAGATTTCCAATGAACTAATTTAAATTACAGAAACTTGCTGGCATGTGAAAAGATGTGCCTTTGAGTGGAGGTGGCAAGCTGAGTCACCTTTGGGCTGACTTACCTGGATTCCTTCCAAGCCTCAGCTGGTTCACTCTGCAGAGCCTGAAACCCAGGATAAACACTAGAAAGGCCAGAAAGCATAACACTCCTGGGGCAGCTATGGAGGGTACAGACCAGTGTTCACTTGCTTACCACAGCTTGGGAACAATTCTAACCAGGAATGGGATGACTTCTTAAATCAATCACATTCTCCAAATGATGCATCAGCCTCAGGGATTCCAGGCAATTGCTCAAGAGATGAGGAGTAGACAGATCCATCAAAATAGAGCCCAGGAAACGTAGAGAAAACAGAACCGAAGCCTTGACTGATCCCACCCAACTGCTCCTATAGACCTGTTCCAGCCCCACACTGAAAGGCTACTCTTTAGAAAATGTCAGAGAGACTGATGGGGCCAGAGGACTCTGTGAGGGAAGGGAGGGGAGAGAGTAAGTGAGGTCTTGCATGTTACAAATTTGTGCCTAGATTTTGGGGAGTGGGCTTAAAATCTGAGGATGGAAGCCAGAAGGTTCTTCGTTGGAAGAACCACTCAGCCTGAAGATTGGATATAGGGCTTCTTACCAAAACTGCCACCTTGGCCTCTCTAGCATGGCACCTCTTGGTTAAGCCCCACTAAGTCCAGTGCTTGCTATTTCCAGTCCCCAGCTCTCAGAGTGGGAAAGTGCAAGGCCTATGGGTATTGCAGGAAACCCAGCTACTCGAGATGAAAGCCAGAGACCAAATCAACAGCAAAGCTAACAAAAGGAGAGTGACTGATGATTGTTTTATTTATTGGCAGAGGCCTCCATCACGGTAAAGCTCTCCATGCCTTTAAGGAGATTTTCAAGAAGAACGATTCAGTCATTTACAGTTACAAAGGATACTCGTTAGATATTTTCATTGGTGCAATTATCTCTTCCAGAAGTTTCCTCTTATCTCTGTCTCATTGAGATAGTTTTATCATATGTGAGCACTGGTCTTGTCAAATGGAAAGCATCAGTTGTGAGTCATCTCTGAAGAAGTGTGTTAGTACCATTGCTGCTGCTTTAAGAAAATACCACATCTAGATCAGATGCTTTGTCCAGCTTCTCAGAGAAAAAAATTATTTCCTCACCCCTCATTATATGAGCATAATGGTTATATTATTTATTACTAGTGTTTCATTCTTTGTGTTCATGGTTTTGCAAAACTGAGTGATTTTTATATTTCCTTTTTCCTTTTACTATTCTGTACAGTTGTATTATTATCTTAATATATTAATTCCAATTTATTAGTGTTTGGTTCTGTTGTTTTTTATTCCTGTGATTCTCACCCGGAATGCCTTATTTGTTGGCTTGCTTTATAATTTTGTAATGTGTTCTTAGGTTTACTGTGTAGGAATCATGGAAGCCATAATGTAAAGTCTTGCTGCGCCTTGTGGTGGTTTGAGAAATGTGCCCCACGAGCTCATGTGTTTGAACACTTACTCCCTAGTTGGTGGTACTGTTTGGGAAGGTTCAGGAAGCCAGTCTTGGTGGAAGTACATCGCTGACGGGGTGTTGAGAGTTTATAGCTTCACCTCACTTTTAAGTCATTTTCTCAACTTCCTGCTTATGGTTAATGATGTGATCTCTCAGCTTTGTAACTCTACGGCCAAGCTTGCCACTTGTTGCCATGCCTAGCAACATAATAGAGTCACCCCCTCTAGCGCTACAAGCCAAAAATAAACTCCTTCTTCCATCAGCTGCATTGAATGATATTGTCTCAGTCCAGCAGCAATGGTACTGATACAGTACACAATTGATGATTCCAAGTATCTCAAAGCTACTGTCTCTGGATCATGTTACGAGATTTTAAAGTGTTGGGTTTTGGGATTCTTCAGTAAGAGGGGTTTCACAACCCCAGAGTTATGTGAAAGTTCAGCATTTCCTCCTACTAGCACGAAGGGCAGTAAAGACGATATGTCACTATGATCTTTTCGTCGTCTTCTTGGTTGTCATGTCCTTCTTGTCCTCATTTTCCTATGGATTTAGCATTTTGAAGTTCTTTCCACACTGTGTGTGTCCTGTTCCTGATTTTTTCTTACTGGAATTATTAATAAATACCGCTATCTTTGGGCTCAGAGATACACTTCTTATGCTTTAGACCCCAAAAACGGTAAGGGCCAATTCCATGTTTTTTCTACAAAAGCATTTTCCTAGGCTTTCCTTATTTCTTAGGTGCACACCATCTAAGTATCAGCACCACATTGGGTTTTGAAGGCAGTCTTTCGTGTCCTCTTCCTGCTGGTACTCAGCTCTTGTGCTGCTCACTCCCTCCACTTCAAATGGCTAACCTTGGGGTAATGTGGGAATGATAGTCTGATTTCCAAGTTAGGTCACCTTCAACTTTACTTTTGCTTGGCCTTTCTGCTTCGGTTTCTAAGATTTCAATGTTTCTTTTCCCTGATCTCTTTCCTTGACCCCACCCCACCCACCCACCCACCCCTGCACAGGTGCTTATCACTATTAAAGATACCAATAGCTTTGCCTTGTCTATATTTTACTAGAACATATACATTACAGAGGCTCAGGTTTGGGTCTGATAAGTTATTGCTATGCTTTGTAACATAAAAACCATGCCTGGAAAATGGTACGTATCCAGTAAGTGTGTCTAGACTAATAAGTAAGCAGGAGAAATGTTAACATGAGCCTCAGGTTATGTTGATAAATCTCTCTCCTAAGAACTCTGATCTATTTCTAAAGATTCCCAGGAAGATCAAGTATGAAGCCTCTGCCTTCTAGATATAGGAGTGTGTGCACCGTGCTATCTCTCGTGTTCTTTCCAATTCTATCAGGGCCTGTACTCCTCATTTGGGTCTCAGTAGGCTATTTGGCTTCCATGAGTTTCCTGTTTCTCTCTTGCTTGTTTGATAATATCTTTGATGCCTCTTAAATCTTGTTCATCTGTAACAGTCACTCCATATTGAAACCAACCCTTTTCAGATCTGTGTATGAGAAAGGGGGTGACTCATTCACATAACATTTATCAGGGTTCAGCACTTCTTCCATAGACTTCCTGTAAATTTGAATGTAGACAGTAGGAACCTCACTGTTAAGATACTAATTTTTTTTTAAAAACTCTATGCATAATAACAATGAAAAATTCCAGGAAGGAAAAATATTATAAATAATTTTTAAGAATTTTATTCTTCCTTGCATTCTGAACTAAAATGATCTTTTTGTTTTGGCATAAATGACACACACACACACACATGCACACACACACAGTATGTCAATTTGGTTGTTCTTCAAAAAAAGAAAGAGAGAGAGAAAAAGCTAGAATTGTCATTATAAATGTTGAGGAATGGAAGAATGTGGGTTACCAAGTAAGAATATAACCTAGTCTCACTCTTCACCCTCCCCTAACTGAGTTCTGTTTGGTCAGCAGAACATGATCAAAGCTGGCCACTTCTTCACTAAGAGAAATACAAGGAACAGTTGTTTTAACTTAAGCAATATCTCTCTTAGGAATATTACTAGGAAATATTTACTTGGGTAGAATATGGGACGGAAGCTATTTCTGGTTCTTAGAGCATCTGGATGTTTGAAGTATACCATTAGACTTCCCTTCTGCTGACTAAAGTCAGATCTCCACATGGCAAATGAACCAAACCAATGACACATGGAATGTTCATTGTTTTGAGGTTGATTCAGCTGTCACAGAGATGGAGCACTATGGTGGGAGATGAAAAACCAATAAAAATCAGTTGTGTATCTACCAACATCGGAGACAGTTCCCTGGGGATTTGCCATGGTCATGTGAAAATTTAAGGAGAAAATATTGGCCGGTTTCCCAGTGTATTATCTAAAGATAAGATAACCAACCATTGCCATCAAGATGAAAGAATCATTGGTACATTTTAACTATTCTTGATTACATACAAAATATCCAAAATGTTTTTCCCTTTTGTGCCTCTGTCATGTTATTTTATGACAATGAACTCTGAAAGATTCTAAACTGTCCCTAGTTTCCCAGAGATGACTGGAGTGTCTGCGGTGGCAAATAGGAACAAGTCTGTGACTGTGCTTGCAGCTGAGGAGAGAATCCAGAGGGACTCGCTTTCTCTCCATCACCTTTGCTGCCATAGGTTTGAGCTGTTAGGCCCCTGTTTCCTGCAGTACATTAAATACTTTCAGTGAGGTTATACAAAACCTGTGGATGTGTAACCACTCTGAGAAAGCCAGTTTATTTGTGACCACATATGCTGTTTCAGTAGGTATTTTGGGAAATCAAAACTATATTGACTTAGCATGGAACTAAAAATCTATATAGAGATATTAGTCAGTGATTGCTTTGGGATCACAGAGATGACAACCAGTGAGAAATCAAAGATTCGGGTCTCAGTGAAATTCGAGTCTTAGCAAGAAAAGACTGTGCCAATTATTAGGCCATCTGGGTCCCAGTTTGGTAAGGAGCAGTGAACTGTACTGAATGTGGGAATGGCTATAGGATGGGATCAGATTCAAGTGGAATCCCAAATTCTTACATGAAAATACCTGAGTATTTAACTTTCTTAACGCCTCTGACCAAACGTAATCTTGAGAGAAGCTCAAGAAGTCTTGTTATGAAAGTTTTTTTCAGTGTAAGATAAGGGAGTTGATGCTCTCTCCAGTGCCTGAAAGTATTTTATGCCTACTCATATACGGATCCCACAGACACAAACTCTGTCCTCACTTCCCAACTGAGACTTATTACCATTTGAATATGAAATCTGTCTCATTGGTTCATGTGCTTGTCTCAGGTACTTGGTCCTCAGATGTTGTGGAACCTTCAGGTATTGGAGCTTCAAGGGAGGGAATTAATCACTGAAACCTTGAGATTTATAGCTGATATATTCACTTCCTGTCTTGTCTCTGTTTCTTATTCGGCAAACAAGTGAAGAGGTAGAACATTGTAGCTGGATTCTTCTGGTACCATAGAGCCACCTGCTGCCCATGCCTTCTCCACTGTGACAGGTAGACTGTATTCTTCAAACCATGAGCCAAAGTAAATTATTCCTCCTTTAAATGGCTGTAGGCAGGAATATTATCATGGAAAAGAGAAAAGTAACTAATCCTGGATATGGTTACTCAAGACATTTGTTGACTAAAATACATCATCTATTCTCTTAAAACTGAAAACAATTAATATATATCAACCAACTGCAAATTACAAACTCAAAAATTTGAGGGACTGTAAAAAGCCAAGGGTAAAACTACAAAATATAAGCATGAAATTCAAACTCTGACTGAAATGAATCTCATTCTGTTCAACCTTTTAAACATTCTATGATCAAAATGGTAAAACATGTACATACATAATGTGTTCTGCACATATTTAATGCCTTGTTTCATGTTGGAAATTAGTGGAGTAAAATGCATACACTTTCTTTCTTTGAATATCCTGGATATAAATTTTCAACTGGTTACTCAGTTCATAACTTTCTTCATAACTATGAACCCAGTATATTTTTTACCTTTGTCTTAATTTCTAAAATCATCTTTCAGCTGAACAAAGGCTTTGAACTTAAGCATAAAATAAACAAGAATTATGACCATTGCCTGTCATGGACAGATGGCTTCATTTATACTGTTTATAGTTATAAGAAAATATAATTTAAGGACAGTAATATGAACATACAACACAGTTTACCCAAGTGTTTGTAAATCTCTTTAAATTCAGGGGAGAAAAAGTTCTAGCAGATTATCTTAAATGTAAACAGTGTTGATTTTTAAATGTCAAAAGTTGCTACTCAGTCATGTTCTTCATTTAAATGGAACCAACCGAATGGATAACTGCCCTTGAACACAACTATTTTAAACAAAATATGGGGCTGGAAACAGTGAACACCTCATTTTCTCTCTTATTTCTGAACTATAGAAACATTTAACATTTAACAACATCTAATATTTGGGTTACTATAAGTACTAAACATCTCCATCATTTATCAGTGACAATCTTAAATGAGACTAGATGTGTAACTTGATTAATCTCACTGATTTTTCCCCTGTGGAATATCTTGTGTACCTATGTTCATTTTACCTTGAGTCAACTGAGTCAAATGAGATGCCAGGTAATGTGAACTGTAACTGCCGTTTCTTTTGTAACGGCCGTCAGGTTCTGCTACTTTGTAAAGGCCGGCCGGTTCTGCTGCTCCGGTCGGCAGGTCAGGGTCTAGCAAGAGAGAGTGGGGACGGAGGAAGGGGAAAAAAGGGGCGAGAGACGCAAAAGATAGATACAAGCCAGAGTCCGGTGGAGTCTCTTCAAGTCTTCTTTATTCTCTTCTCTTCTTACTATATTCTCACTCCTTCAGTCTCCTGACACCTCTCACTTTCTCTCTCCTTCCTCTACTTCCTACTTCCTACTACCTCCTACTACTACCTCTACCTCCTCGACTCCTCTACTCCTCTACTCTCCTACTGCTCTACTTCTCTATAGAAGGGAAATCCTGGGTATTTATACCCTTTACCACGTGACTTGCCCTCGTGGACAATCTCAACTGAAGCCACTACGTCACGTGTCTTGTAGCCATGGATACCAGGAGCACCTGGCAGCTGGGGGCACTAAACAGTGTAACAAGATGTTTATCAGAGTGCGCTCAGCCATTGCAGGCTGTTGAAACAAGTCTCTTGTCAGGGTATATGGCTCGAGATGGCTGTAAAGATGATAGCCACTTTCGACTAAGAGTCGGCTCCCAACAGTGAACTATTCAGTTTTTAAACAGTAAGTTTTCTAACTGAGAATAAGCAAACATCATTCTATCTTCCAAGCTGTCTTAGAGAAAACTTGTGGTATTATACTTGAAACTCTTTTTAGAGTTATTCATCTTTCAAACATGAATGTCTAAGAAGTATAATACCACACAAATACCCTCAAAACTATAAACTAGTTAAAATCAAGTTTTCTCAGATGCTGCCCCTAAGATTGGTTAAAAAAAAATCTCTGCATGGCTAAGTGTTGTTAGAGACACATACATCCATGGTATAAAAAAGCAAACCTGTATGGGACTAAAATGAACATAGCCAGTGTAACACATGGCCTGATCCACTGATGTTACTCATGGCCCTTCAGATGGGAAGAAAAAGAGCCACATATCTCCAGATCATTTTTATTGGACTGATCATCATATTCAATTTTAGTGAGATCTCCCCTGAGTTTCAGAAAAGGAAGTGATCTTTTTTCTACGCCAAGTATAAAGTCTTCTGTCAAGTGGGAGAGCTTGTCCAAAGGAGGAAGATCTTGTTTTCAAGCAAAGAGAACCACATGCTCCATTCTGATCAAGCTGTTGAGTTAAACTTTTAAAGGTCCAACTTGGGACCAGTCTCTGACACTACTACTGATACTATGTTGTGCTTGCAGACAGGACACTAGCATGACTGTCCTCTGAGAGGCTCTACCAGTAGCTGACTGAAACAGATGCAGACATTTACAGCCAAGCATTAGACTAAGGTCAGGAACCCCTATGGAAGGGTTAGGAGAAGGATTGAAAGAAGTGAAGGGGGTGGCAACTCTATGGAAAAACCAACAGTGTCAGCTAACCTGGACCCCAGAGAGCTCCTAGAGACTGACCCACCAACCAAAGAGCATTCATGGGCTGGTCTGAGGTCTTAGGGCATATGTAGCAGAGGAGTGCCTTGTCTGGCCTCAGTGGGAGAGGATGCACCCAATCCTGTAGAGACTTGATGCCACAGGAAGGGGGAAAACCAGGGAGGGGCACTCTTTCAGAGGTAAAAGGGAGGGAGGAAGGGGAAGAACTCTGAGAGAGGAGACCAGAAAGGGGGCAAAATCTGGGGTGTAAATAAAATAATTAAGTAATCAAAATTATAAAACACAAACATGAGAAAATAAAAAATATTGTTATTTTACAAAATAATGTTTCAGTGTGCATGATATGCTCATCTATAAATAATTGTGTCGTGTGCCTACTGCCCTCCCTACACTGCCCTTCCACATCCCTCTTCTCACTTTCTCCTTGTCCCCTTCCTTCTTCCAGTCCACACACATGCACACAAACAGACACAAAAACACACACACATGTGTACACACACATGTAAAAACACATGGTTATAAACACATGGACACACACAGTCACAGAGACATATACACATGCACACACATACAGAGAAACACATACATGCACACACTCAGAAACACACAAAGACACACATGGATACACACACATATACATATGCACACATATGCACACACACACAACACAGCACATGTACACACACACACGTACACACATGTGCACAGACATACATATACACATGTGCACACACAGACACATGTGCACGTACACATGCACATCACACTCGTGTGTATGCCTAGGCACTGAAACACAGACACACAGACACACACACACACACACACACACACACACACACACATGCGTATATCCCTAGATTCCACTTGAGAAGTACTATGAATTTCTGTTCCTCTTTCCTTTTCTTGGTCCCCCTATTCCTCCCTCATAATTTAGAAAAGAATGTATGTTTGTCTGAGTCCAATTTATTTTTCTTAACATGATCTCTGGTTCCATCCTTGTCTTAGTCTTCTATTGCTGTGAAGAGACTCCACAACCAAGGTAACTCTTAGGAAAGAAAGCATTTAATTGAGGGCTAGTTTACAGTTTCAAAGGTATTATTCATTATCAACATGGTGGGGGAGCATGGCTGCATGCAGGAAGACACTGGAGCAGGGATTGAGACATATATTATAACTCAGAGAGAGAGAGAGAGAGAGAGAGAGAGAGAGAGAGAGAGAGAGAGA
>NW_021604616.1:105249-117351 GCF_004785775.1 Grammomys surdaster | reverse complement strand
AGAGAGAGAGAGAGAGAGAGAGAGAGAGAGAGAGAGAGAGAGAGAGAGACAGAGAGAGAGAAACCCCTAATGATATACATCCTCATTCAGAGGCCACACTTCCTAAACCTTATACTCGTTTCAAATACTGCCTCTCCCTGATGATTCAAATACATGATCCTATGAAGGGAGGGCCATTTTTATTTAAACCATAATCCTTTTACCTATAAATGTCATAATTTTGTATTGCTGAATAGAATATTGTATCTGTATTCCTTTATGTATTCAGCTGTTGGCAAACAGCTACATCATTCCCCTACCTTAGGTCTTAGGAATTACTGCCATTTTCCCCATAATTCAGGTACTTTTATTTACATTACATCCCGATTGCAGCCCCTCCCTTCTCCCAGTCCCGCCCTTACAAATCACTGCTCCCATTGCACTCTCCCATTCTCCTTAGAGAAGAGGAAGCCCCCTTGGGTACCACCCCATCTTAGGACATCCAGTTCTAGCAGGACTAAACACCTCCTCTCCCACTGACAGTCAATCAGGTAGTCCATGTAGGAGAGGAGGATCTAGTAGCAGCGAACAGATCAGAGACAGCCACTGCTCCAATAACCCCCTGTAAAAGTTGCTACACTGTCATTTTAAAAGAGACGATGGACTCTTGTGACCCATGAAGACTTCAACTCAAGAGTGAGAAGACAGGTGTTAACAGTTGAATGTCCTCAAAATGTACAGGTGGAAATGCGCATAAACTTTGGTTTTTCTGCCTAACAGGAGAGCAATGAGAGCAGTTTGGCCTCAGGCAAAGAACAGGACAGACAATGTGTTTGGGGGAAGTAGGGGGAAGCTCAAATCACCTCATCTCTGGAATCGACTTAAAGGCTTCCCTAAGTATGTTAATAGAGGTAGGGAAATCTGATCTGTAACCAGCTGCTTAGTTCCCCAAATCATGGCTGTTTGGTGGATGTGTGCCCACAGACTGCAGACCTAAGTGAAGGAGAATCTGCACTTGTATTTAGAGGTGGTGCCCATAGTGGAAGCTCGCCTGCTGCACCTGTAGGCACCCTCACACCTGGACATGTGTATTGATTGCGTTTTATTTCAGGGAAGGTCTTATTGTGTAGCACTGACTTGCCAGGACTTTATCATGTAGCCCAGGCTGGCATCAAACTTGCTGGAATCCCCCTGCTTCGGCTTCCTAATTGCTGGATGAGATACAAGCATGCAACACAACTCCTGGCACTCATCTTGATCTTTTAACACTTTTTATTAATTTTTCATGTCCCTAAAATGTAAATAGTAGATGTAGAAAATCAACACTAAAGTTTTTTCTGATAACCCATTTGTTTTATTATAACAGCTAATCAATAACCTTTTTCTAGAGAAACTATACCTAGAAGAACAAATTGGAATTATCTTAAAATCAGGTATTGTTGAATAAAAAACTCAATGGGGACAAAAAAAACCCTTCTTTTATGGAAGTTATATAAATCTTCCCACTATTTTAACAAATTAAAAACAAAAGACATCTTTGAAGTAGTTTTTTTACCCTGTGTCATAAGAAACTTAAAAAAAAGTGTTGGCATATATTCATTGTACACAGAGATGGCTTTCATAAAGACATTTTTATTCAAGTAGATTTAAAAAATTTTTTTATTTGCTTTTTCCTGCATTGGTTCAGATGTGGGGGGAGACTGCAATCAAATGTCATGAAAGGGCTGCAGGAGTGATCACAGTTTAGGACAGCATTAGTGCTGGCTACTGCTCCCGTTCCCCCCCACTTCATGGTACTTCACTCCATATGATCTTTTCTAGTTATATGCATTTCATTTTTTCTTTATAGCTGAAAAATATCACATGGTATATGCATGCCATTCAATACAATTAGCCTAGAGGAGCCCAAGACAAAACATATTGTTTCCTATGGATAATTGTGGTAGTTTGAATGTAATTGGACCCATAGGCCCATAGAAAGTAACAATTTGGAGGTGGTAGCCTTGTTGGAGTGGGTGTGGCCTTGCTTCAGGAAGTGTATCACCATGGGGACAAGTTTTGAGGTCTCATATGATCAAGCTACATGCAGTGTGTCACACAGTCTCCTGCTGCTTGTGGGTCAAGATGTAGAACTGCCCTCTCCTTCTCCAGCACGATGTCTGCCTGCACACCATCATGCTTCCCGCCATGATGATAATGGACTAAACCTCTGAGACTTTAAGATAGCTCCAATTAAATATTTTCCTTTGTAAGGTTGCCATGGTCATGGAATCTCTTCACAGCAATAGTGAATAACTAAGATAGTGACCAAGTTCCTGTCTAAATGATATCATTCCTCTCTTTGGAGATTTTGTAAAATTATAGATAGACTAGTAGGTCCTTGAAATGCAATCAATGTTGAATTAGTCAACAGACCAAATAATCATTGAGGGCACCCACAAAACCGAGGGCTCAGAAATGGCCACGAAAAGCTTAACTCTATTTGTTTACTCATTATTTTAAGATAAGGGAGGATCATTTGAATGCTAATATTCATGTGAGTTTTATACCATTTTGAAAAAGAAAGTTTTCTTTTGAATTATAAGCGGAGCCATCATCATGACCTTTACAGTGGTTGGGATTTCTAAAATTTTCAACATAGCCCCAGAACAGATTTAACCATGAGGACAAAAGCATCACAGACAAAAACTAGTTCCCTTATATTTATATTACACAAGCTTTGCCCGTCTCTAAGAACATGCAGTTTCCCTAACACCAGCCTTTCTTCACAGGGTTATGCTTATTTGCTGATCCGTAGCAACACTGATCAATGGCAACACTGTTCATCCTTGCTTAGATTCAGATTGTAATTTCTTTTTAAACTACCTGACCCTTATAATCATATGGTGAGTGGGTCTAGTCATTCATCTTCCCTGGGTCAAGTACTTGGTCTGAACACAGCGTCCTTTGTGTTTCCAAAGCCTCTAAGCATTGTGGTGAGCTGAGCAGGAAGATGGTCCTTGGAGAGGTTTGAAAAGATCTTTTTATGCATTGTTCTCATTGTCTTATTCTCCTTCTGGAACTAAAATTCCTGGTTGGAAAAACAAGTCTTCCTAGATATAAGGATGAAATCTTAAGAGATACTCGTTGGTTTCTAATTAAGTATGGAAAACTATTGATTATTTTATTACTGCCAGTGTTACAAACTAGTGAATGAGACTTTGCTCTGAAGACCCAGCATTGATGAAGAACCCAGCAAATGCTTTCTGGATAAATAAAGCAAGGAAGAGTTCTACACATTCATGCCTCTTTCAGGCAGATGTCTTTTCATCATAAGATGGAAACGTTTCTTTAGGGTCTGGCTTCACCATCAGAGAGTGCTGTTCTGTATCCCTCCCAGTCTGCATCACAGGTTGAAGGAAGCATCATATGCTGACAGATCAGAGACTGGGTTTCTGACTATCTCTAAACCATCACTGAGACAAAATAAGTTGTTAAGCTGACTGGTTCAAGTAAATCAGCATCTGCAATCTTGGCCATTAGGATGATGTCAACTCCACCTATAGCCTTACAGATTAAAGAATCTATTCACCAAAAGGAAAGATAGTTTCAAAAAGAAGCCTGAGTGTCAGTAAGAACTGACAAGCTGAGGAGACCACTTAGTGAGTAAATCACTTGACCCAGAAGCATGAGGAAAGAATTTGTATCCCAGCACTCATGTGAATACTATAGGCAGGGATGATGCATGGTGGAAGCCTACAAACTCAGTGCTCTAGAGGCACCAATTGGTGATTCCCAAAAGCAAGCTGGCTAGCTAGATTTGCCCAATCAGAGAACTCTGGTTCTGAGGGGCTCTGCCTCAATCCACAGACGGAGAAAGAGTAGGGGAGACACTCTGGATTGACTTCTGGCCTCCACAGGCACATGCATCCATGTGCACATGCACTCACACAGGTGTGAACACTCATACATACCCATGCACTCTCATACATGTAGAGAAACAGAGTGGACAAGCATGCTGTATGCTGGATGGGCCACCAAGTAATACTAACAGTATAACTTGGTATATTTCATATGATTCAATGTAAAATTAAGGATGTAATGGGAATTAGAAATAATCCCACATTTCTTAAGTAGTAATGAAAATCTCCTCCATGTTGGTAAGAACAAAACACTAAAGGTATTACTAAGACATTTTATACCATATTTTTGTTTTAAAGAAGGGATTCTAAGATACTGTGGTATCTATTGTGTAAAAGAAATGCGTTAGAGTAAGTCATTGTTGATTAATTGACTAGGTTGTTATCTGATAAATAACATTCAATAATATTTAATAATTAACATTATTTACACAGAAATTTAAAAGTATGTTTTTATGTAGATGACATTTTCTGGGGTTTTTTTTTTGCATATTTTAAAGAAATCTTTCTGAAAGTAGAGGGCTCTCCACACATTGCACTTAAGCCTTTCACACAGGCTTGAAGGAAATGAGCATTCATTCATTTTGGAGAATCTGAGTCTTTATGAGTTAATCGAGTCAAGTCTGGTCACTGTGGCTATTTGTTTATTTATTGTTGACACCCCCATCTCCCTGTCCCGTTCCTGTGTTACTCTCACTTCCTTTTTGCTCTCTTGCTGTCCCCACCCCGGACCATCCAGCCTCTGTCACAATCTCAAGGGCCCCTTTCTAGTCTGCTGCTGTCCACTCATATTCAGCTTCACCCAGGTACATGTGTTTAATGATTAAGAGTCTGGAATTCACATGAGAGACAACATAAGAACATATGATTCCTTTCTAAACTTTCATTTTATTTTGCTGTTCGAGCTAAAAATGGAAGGAAGATACATGAAGTGCTGGTTACTCTGGTTTCCTCTGTAGCTATACTAATTTTCTACTCTCTTTAAAATGATTAATTTTGACTCATTCATTGAGACATCTACTCCAACATCCTAATACTTGTCATTTAATTGATGAATTCAAAATAAAATATACAGATGGGAGAAAGCAATATATTTTAAGATAAAGCAATAAATATTAATTCCCACTCAAACAACAGGTAAAAGATGAGCAGCAACCCCAACAAACCTTGGAGACCTGTGAGACTACAGTTAGAGGACTGACATTCACACGGGAGTGTCTAGGAGAGGACAGGGGCCATTTTGAAAGGACTTGAAGAAATGACAACCCCAAATTTGCCCAATTTGGCAAAAGACATAAATACACAGGTAAGGTGAAAATTCTCAAACAATGTGGGTTCTCAAGTGTCACCAATTCACATAACCATGTTCAAGTTTGAGCATTTGAAAACTGAAGACAAAAGAATAAAATAAAAGAACAATTAGCATGTCTATAGAAGAAAGTTTGAAAACAGGTGAATTTCGTAGGAGGAGCCATAGAAGCTAGAAAATAAAAATAGCAGGGCAATCCTTATCAAGTGCTAGCACTCAGGAATTAGTAACCTTGAATTCTATGTCTAGTGAAAAGGAAGGGTCTTCCAAAGATAAAGGGAAAACACAGATGACGATGAAAAAGAGCTTACAGAACTGAATGTTAACAGAGCAACAATGACAGTAACTATTATAGGTCAAAGGAAGCCTGCCACATGGAAATGTAATGATAGCCAAAGAAGTCTGGGCTATCAGGAAGAAAGGAACCCAACACAGAGAGTATGGAGAACTATCCTTACACCCCTTCTGCTTAAAAGACTTATAACCTGTGTTCAGTGGCTGAAAAACAACTATGTATTACAGAATGATCACACTTTGAACCCTAAGATTGTGTTATTTACTAAAGAAAGCTATTTCTAGTGCCATGTGGCTCATCCTTAGCACACATCTTTAATCCCAAACAGTGAAGGTGAAGGTAGTTGGTAGAAGGAAGCACCGTGTTTGAAAGTGATGTCTAATTGAGTGGCAGACAAAGTGACGAATCAGAGAAAGATTTGACAGAATGGGCTATGCCCAACTCTCAAGAGAAGAGAGTTGACTGAAGGTGGACTGAAGGTGTGAGGAGGCCAGCTCATTCCCATACCACTGGTGGGAATTCAGAGGGACAGCTACTGCAGCAACTGGTGATTTTCATGTTTTCTTTATAATTATCTACTCAGGGGCCAGAAAAGGGGCTCATTATTTAATATGCTGACTGCCCTTCCAGAGGACCAGGATTTTATTCCCAGCACCCACATGGTGTCTCCCAACCATCTGTAACTTCAGTTTCAGGGTCTCCAACACCATATTATGTCTTCCATGGGCATCAGGCTTGTATGTGATACACAGACATATATACAAGCAAAGCACACATTAACCTTAAAGATAATAAGAGTTAAAACAAAACACTATTCAACTAACATGTGACCTAACAATTGTACTGTGGGACATTTATCTGATAAAAAGAAAAATTATATTACTATAAAACCTACACATGCTTGTTTATGACTATTTCACTCATATTAATGCAGGACTGGTCTGATGTTCCTCAGCAGGGAACTATGCCAGGGTGAAGCCACACTAGGGAACCACATTCACCATAAGAAGGCTACATGCTATTCTAGTTCTGGTTATATAACACTGTGGAAAATGGACTAAACCATAACATGTTCATCACTGAAACATGCCTTCTGTTTCCTGGATCCTACTGACAGGGAGACTGGCTTTGACCTGGAAGTCTTCACCATTAAGTCTTTAGTGATACAAGATTTTAAAAAGAATATATCTTTCATGTTATTTTGGGTAGATCCTTAATTTCTAGAACTATTTTTCGTTGTTGGAGTTCAGAATTTCCAATCTCCCATGACAACACTGATACAAAGCAAGCATTCTGAGGTGAAGGCAGAAGTCAGTTTGCCTTAGGAGAGGCTAAGTGAGTTCATCGCTCAGCCATCCGCCCATGCCCAAAGCTTTCAGAGTGAGCAACTACTGTCTAACAGTACTTACAGTAAACACTTAAAAATTTGTACTTTGGGTTGGCCCAAGTGGGAATTAATGCTTTTTCAAGTTTATTTAAAGACTCCTTGGTTCAGTTCTAGAAGACTCCCTTGAAAACAAGTAGAGGCGTTATGCATGCAGGGCTCACACAGGAAATCTGGTTTGCCTTCTACCACTCTCAGGAAAAAAAAATTCTGTAATTTCACAACCTCCAGGAACCCACTGGGAGTAACTAGGTGGCAGACTTCTTAAAACCCTGCAAGAAGCAGCTACTTACCTCAGTTTCAGTGTTTGAGAGGGTTATTTGGATAATAATGCTCCCTGGTGAACTTTTTTGCATCAGTCAAAGTGATCACCAAGACAACTCGTTAAGATCAGCATGTTGAGGCATGTATCTGAATTACAAGAAATCAGACTGGCATCAGCCATCAGCTTAATCTTCATCCGTCCCTGTTCCTTCTTTTGCTTCTCCCTTGCCTTTCTTCCTTTCGTCTCCACTTCCTTTCATTTGAAGACAGGGTCACAGGTAGCTCATACTGGCCTGGCTCTTGCAGTGTAGCCAGTGGAAGCCAATATTAAATCCCTGATCTTCCTGCCTTCACTTCCTAAGTGCTGGGATTTCAAGCATGGATTACAGCCTGGGTGAGGGTTTCCTTCTACACTCCCTTTCCTTAAAGACAAAATAACTAACAAGAACAACTGTTGAGGGGCAGGGTAAGGTTAAATATAAACATTCTGTGATACATTTTGTACAGAGGATAACTTGATGTATTTGCTTGAGGCTGTTACATTGCAATAGACTCCAAATCCCCCTTACTCCCTCCCTTCTTTATGTATCTCTGCCCTCTACCGGAAGCAGCAGCCTTCTGTGAATGTCATCCAAACACAGGACCTTGATATTCAAGATACCCTGAATCCAGCCAAACTCCATTTGGTGATGTTTTAGATTGACCATCAAAATGGATTCTTTCTAGAAAAATTGATTTTCTAGAGGCCTTTCTAATTGAAGAAAGAAACTTAATTTCTGTCACTTTGTGAGGGATAAAAGATCAACAGGAGAGAGTGGTCCTTAGAGTCTGGCCAATGGCTGAAGTGCCCAGTGGTCCCAAAGTAAATTCATCCCTGTACATTTCCTCTTCATTTCCCATGGTGCATTTTCTTATAATGCATAAAGTGTAGCCCAGACTTGCCTTAGACTCACTGTAGTGGATCATGGCCTTGAACTTCTGGCTATCCTGCCTCACTTCCAAGAGTTCTGACTGGTTTATGTGATGCTGAATATTGGGCCTATGACCTTGCATATGCTACATAAGCATACTACCAAACTGAGCTACATTCCCTGGCATGATAGTGTTTTTTATATGTCAAATGTCAAGACTCTCTGTGACAGGGACTACATTCATTCAGCTCATTCATAATCTTTATGCCCAGACCTGCAGTAAGCCTGGCAAAAAGCTGACCCCAAATAAATGCCCAATGGTCAAGTATGTATTGAGGAACTCTTTTGAGATGAAAGTAGGGCAAAAACAAGGAAGTGAAGCAGAAAAAAACTACTGCATGCTGCCATCCTAATAAAAACACATCTTGCTGGGTTGAGGTGGGGGGGAGACCACTATCCTCGTCCATAGCAAGGACAGCTCCTGGGGCAGCTTATTCAGGATCCACCAAAAGCCACGTCAAACGTATTTCTCAGATATGACAGTGACCCTTTCTCTCTGAAGTTCTCTGTGAAGAGGACAGGAGCAAATGGGTATGGTCACACGAGAACAAACTTCCTTGGGAATGCTCAGCACGGAGCCATTTTGCAGATGCCACTGAGACTCTCCTTCAGCTATGAGATGGCGCAAGCTGCAGGGGAATGTGGAAGAGAAGACCTTGTGGGAGCAGGCCTGGTGGGCTGGCGCTGACCTGACAGCATGTGCACAAACTGCTCTTATATCACCCATGAAAACAGTCTGAGTCGGGCACCAGAAGTCTTAAGTGTTCCAGACTCACAAAAATGGTTTCTGTGAGAATAACCCATTCGACACTCCAAAATTAAACACGTGGAAATATGAAATATGTGGAAAGTCCCACCATGGCGTATACGTCAGCAGCAAATGTTGGGGAAGCCTGGGTTCAATGGAAAGAGTCCTCAGGAATCAATTATCAGACATCTCCAGATCATCTTTATTCTGCTTGCAAAGATACAGTTATTTTGTTAATATTTCACTTATTCCCATTTAAAGGTTTCAGAGTCACATTAAACAGTGCCATCATTAGCAAACTGATACGTAAGAACATTATAAAACACAAACAACAAACTAAGATAACCCCTTTTACAGCATTCCTATTTGTGGATTAAAACATTGATCAAAAGACAAGTGAGTTCATTGGCAGACATCTGATTCGTATTTAAATGAACAATGGTTTAAAAATTGGCATCTAAATAAACTCTAAAATTTAAGTGTCAAAAAGTAAGTATATGAAAAAAAGTAAATGAAATCCCAAGTCTGTAACTGTGGGGACATTACTTAGTGAGGACAGGACCCAAAGATACACGTCTCATCAGTGTTCCGTGGGACACAAGGGAAAGTAAATAATGGCCACAAAACCAGACCATATGGTAAAAGTGGTTCAGTGCAGTAAGAAACTGGAATCTTTAGCATCTAAAGAGAACAGATATCAGTATGGATTTTTCAGACACTCCCTCCAACGTACACTGAACAACAGTATAGTAACTATACTTCCCTTAGTATGCATCGAATTAAATAGAGCATATGTAAAAACAACCTATCCTTACTATCTTTACTATGCAATCTACAGCAAATGCATATATACACATTGGGAAAAGATTCACTGATTTTATTCAGAGACAATAAAAACAATCCAATAATGAAAGAGAAATAATGATCTGCACCGCCATGGACCACAGGGGATCAGACGTCCCACAGACAGGTATGGTTAGGTTTTCCTATTGAGAATATTTACTGGACAAATGGAATTTAAGCTTGGATTTTTAAAAACAAGATAGCACAATCATGTCACACATGTTACACAGTGACAGAGGTACAGGCAGAGTCCACACGCCAATCAAATAATTCCCAAAACTCAGTCAAACAATATAAATAAATTATAAATGAAAGGCATATACAATGTGAGTGAAAACCCACTAGTTGTTGAACTAAAAAGCAGAGCGGTTGTGCCAGCAAGGGTATTTAGAAAAACCTTGGGTATTAGAAATATCAGATTGAATCAAAAAGAACCTCCCCCCCCCCCAGTAAAAATGACAAAGTATGGGACCAACTTTTACATAACAGCCTCAAAATAATGACAAGAGAAAGCGATCTTGAGAATCTACCTACATCACTCAGACAGCGTCATGCAGTCGTGCATGCCTTTGGGGCTCAGCCTTTCAGTCCCCAGACGATGAGAAAGATGATCACAATCCCAACCACAAGGATGAAAATGATGATGCAGAGGGTTTTCCTGGATTTGCGCTGTGGAAGCAAGAAGACATGGTGAGTGAGTCGGTGAGGGGCCCCACAGCAGCTGAACGTCACAACACAACTTCACAAACAGTTTGGAGACCTCATATTTGGGGTTAATATTTTTCTTCTAAAAAACTGATACAATGCACATGGTGCTTTTTTTTCCAAAAAAATATTTTTTTGAAATAACGTTATAATTCAAAAAGCAATTTTTGTTTTAATTGGTGGTAGTTTTCCTGCCAGTATGGTTGAACTTAAAAAAGAAGAAACCAGTGGCTGGAGAGATGGCTTGGTGGTTGAGGGCACTAACTACATTCTTCCAGAGGACCTAGGTTCGATTCCTAGTACACACATGGCAGCTCACAACTGTCTGTAACTCAAGCATGTGGTACACAGACAAATGCCAATACACACTGTTGGAACATGTTGCAAGAATGGAATCATGTAAGGGGAACTCTCAGTGCTTGTGAGAAAACTCCAAGAAAACAAGGTAAGAGTCTTACAATCTGTTTCTTCAAATGTATTCATGTCCCTCCCAGATATAGTGGACAGAAGTGAGTTTACATTATTCATTACAACTAGATACTGTTATTGTTTATGTGGCTCTATGGAAAAACATGTGTTTACATTTGGCTTGTCCTTGGGATTGTATACCTTACTCATGTGATTCTTCTTAACCCTCAGACTATAAATTGTCTGATGCTCTGAATAAAGTTGGGTATGACATGAGATTTTATGAGTCTGTTGCTTCATCCTCCCTAGTTCAACTGCCTTTAGAGCAGTAACACATAAAATAAATAATTAAAAATGCTTAGAAAAGAAGGAAGAAACTGTATTAGGTATATAATGTTCAGTGGCAAAGCATTTGCTTGGTATGCAAGGTCCTGGGTTAGATCCTCTGTTCTTTCTCAACCCCTGATAATGCAAAGGAAGATAGAAAGAAAGAAGCTATGAGTTTAAATGATAGACTGAGAATACCTAGAAATGAGGACAAAGAGTAGTTCCAGAAAGTGTCAGTGTTACAAGCTGCCAAATGCACAGTGGCTCACCTGATGAAAAATGATGTTAACATGAAGTTTTCAATTTAGAGAGGAAAGTAAAAAAGCAACTGAAAAATATCTGAGAAGTTACAATATTGTAGACAAGATTTAAGAAAGTGGTAATTATGAAGAACAACAAAACTTGATGTTTTTAGAGGGGAATCAAATGATGTCTTATGATGTTCAGAACCTTCAAGAGTCTGACCTTGCTTTTACTGAGCAAAGGTCTACATATTGTACAATCATGAATAATTCACAGCTGTAATATCTGTATAGCATCTGAAGCATGATTGATACTTCACAGATGTATAGTCTCCCCATATTAATGAGATTCCCTTGAGAAATAAATTTGTATCTATTGAAGGGTCTGCTACATGTTGACATAGTATGTAATGATTAACGACACTCCCAGATAATGTAGTTTCCAGGGACTTTGAAGAAACATTTCTAGTGTGATGACCACTGACACTTCAGACAGGAGTACCACTGACAAGACGAAAGAAAAAGTGGCCCAGGTGGTGGTGATGCACCCCTTTAATCTCTGCATTTGGGCAACAAAGGCAAGGAGATTTCTGAGTTTGAGACCAGCATGGTCTACGTGGTGAGTTCCAGCAGAGCCAGGGCTGTGTAGAGACTCTGTTTGGAAAAGAAGAAGAAGAAAGAAAGAGGAGGAGGAGGAGGAGGAGGGAGAGGAGGAGGAGGAGGAGGAG
>NW_021604616.1:96979-105149 GCF_004785775.1 Grammomys surdaster | reverse complement strand
GGAGGAGGAGGAGGAGGAGGAGGAGGAGGAGGAGGAGAAAGAAGGAGAAGGAGGAAGAGGAGAAGGAAGAGGAGGAGAAAAAAGGAGGAGGAGGAGGAAGAGGAGGAGGAGGAGGAGAAAAAAGAAGAAGAAGGAGGAGGAAGAGGAGGAGAAAGGAAGAAAGGAAGGAAGGAAGGAAGGAAGGAAGGAAGGAAGGAAGGAAGGAAGGAAGGAAGGAAGGAAGGAAGGGAAGGAAGGGAGGGAAACGGAGGGGAGCAGGCCACCCAAGAGGTCTCTCCATGTTGGGCTGTCTCTGTCACATCAGAAACTGTCACAGATACAGAGAACAGCTCCCACATAGCACTAGAAACACCAGAATTTACACATGGATTTTTTTCCAATGAAAAACACTGATACTGTTTGCCATCCATACATCTGGGAATGTGTGTGTTAATACCTAGTGATCTTTTCTACTCTGTAAAGCCAGCTTCAGTGAATCCCCGAGAATCCCCAGCATTGTTTCCCAGTCAACAGAACCCATCTTTATGCTTATTAGACCTTTGCTCTCTAGATCTTTGTCCTGAGTGCTGCTCATCTGTCAAGAGAACCCATGCTTATTCATGTAAAGGCCACATGTGTTTTGCTAAAGAGATGTTCTTCAATGTAGCCATGCCTGAAGCTCTGTTGTGATAACCATCTAAGGAATCAAATGGTTCCATTTTTTCCAAATGGTTTCCATTTTTACTGTATTTAAATATATGAAAAATATATTGCTTGGTGTTGGACTGCAGAAGTTTTTGACCAAGTACCGGCCATGTTGTGCTGACTCTAAGTTTCATTTTTCGCTTACCCAGTTGGGTTCCTTGCCAGCTATGATGTTCGCAGGGAAAGCTTTATCCACAATGGGTAAAGCCTGGAATAGTATCTCTTGCAAAGCTTCATGACTTCCTATTTCTGTGGATCACCATGAAAAAACAGATGCCCAAGCCAATTGACTGGCATTTCAAATTGACTGACATATTTCTGACCACTGCCACCACTAACTTTCCACATAATTCTAATATCAGCATACACAGCCACTTCAAAGTAGTTATATACTTGTATTTTAAATTAAAACTCCAAGTGATAAGGAAATGTATTACAGTTAATGTTACCTGATAGTCGGCTGCTCTTGACAGCTGCTGGTTTGCCTGCTGAACGTGAACCTCTGCACTTTCTACATTGGCTTCTATGCTGTCTTTAAAATAAAATGTACACACACAGCATTGTTAAACACATTTGATACTCTACAATAAATCACTAAATTTCATGCAACAGACATTTAAGGAAAGGACATATCCCAGCCAACACACAAATGTATAAACGGAGGACCTTAATCATCTTCTCCAGTTCCATCTGGATACAACACAGTAGTGTCATTTTGCAGATATTGAATCAGTACCATCACTAGCACCTGCCAGTTTCTAACCCTAGAGATTTCACTGTCTCAAGACCAAAGTGCAAAACAAACAAACAAACCCCCTTCTGCCCAGTCCCAAAGACTTTCATCATCACATAGGAAGAAACCCACCTCAACTTCTCAAAAACACAGTCTCCCCAAGAGCAATAGATGAGTCCAAACACTCAACCTTGGTCCTTTGTATGTCAATTTACTCAAAAATGCTCTGCCGGTTCTAGGAGTCTCTCTTGGCTTTGTGTTTACTTCTGTAAGGGCAGCCTACCTCGAGTCATTCACATAAATGCAATGCTCTACCTACTATGCATGGTGCAGTGGCCAACTTTGCTGTAAGAATCTGGTAACATTCTGGTTTCTTCCTTCTCCTAACTTCAGAGAGGTGTAAACCTCACCCAGGAACCACAGGCCTTTGTAGCCCTTCCTTTCTACCCTGTTCTAACCTGAGGGTAGAACTGACACTGGTTTGCAGGACCAGAGATCTCATCTCTTCCTCCTCCCTGCAGACTCTCAAAGGTCACTGTGTCACATTCATCAATCCTTCCTCAGTGGCAGACACTCAATCTCTTGGCTCCTGACTCACCAGTGTTCTTTTCAGTACTTCTCTAGGTGTCAGAGCTGATGACTGTATTCTAACTACACCCTGGTCTTTCTATATATTGACTATAGATGTCTGGTGTGCACATACTTGTAAATACCGGTGTGGAGGCCAGAAGTTGACATCAGGTCTTTTCCTTAGATGTCTTCCTCACTACTTTTTGACACACAGCCTCTCACTGAATCTAGAGCTCGTTAATTCAGCAAGACTAACTAGCGAGCTCCAGGGATACCCATGTTTCTGCCTCTTCAGTTCTCAGATTAGGACCAGGGTAGCATGTGCCCACATTCTACTTAGTCTTTCTATGTAGGTCTTCATGGCTTGTGTACCAACCTGTTTTACTAACTGAGCCATCTCTCCAGCCTTACCATAGTGTGTGTGTGTGTGTGTGTGTGTTATGCACATGCACATGTGTACATGGATGGGAGTGTGAATGTGTATGACTGTGGTATATGTATGTGTGGTGTATGTGTATACGTGTATTTGGGTACCTGCATCTGTGTGCACAGAGGCCAAAGGAGGATGCCAGGTATCCTGTTTCACTACTCTTACTTTATTCCTTTGAGGCAGGGTCTCCCTAGACCTGACGTTAGGCAAGGAACAAAGCACAAAGATCTTGTCTTTGCATTTGATAGTTCTGGGTTAGGAACATGTGTGGCCACACCCAGCTTTCTTTTCCCAGGTGTATGATCTCAGACTCAGCTTACACTACAAGAGCTCTTGCCCACTGAACTCTCCCTCCAGATCCTTTTACCTTTTTAATGACTTCATCTATTACACACTTCCACAGTTACATCCCAAACCTAAAGCTTTAATGTCATGGGTCTCGGTCCTCTAGTATTAAATGAGCTGCATTAATCCATCAAAAACTATTTGGTAACTGGTAGAACAAATAACTAGGCAAACAGCTAACTATTTTCCCCAAAACAAGACAGCATACACAATTACAAAGACCATGAGATCCTCTGTCCTATTTGGATAAAAATGAAAAGGAAGCACTGGAGTAGGCTGGGATGCCACGTGGGGCCTTATGTCCCATCATGAGGAGGTGCTGATTACACTCTGAGCTTCTGAAGCAAGGAAAGCTTTCTTTAATCAGCGAGAATGCAAACAGAGGTAAGGGCGCCTGCAAACTGCGGAGACTATAGAAATGGAAAGGAGGGTACTCTATTGAGAAAGCTGCCGCAGGTGAACTGCAGGTCACTGGCTCCCGTCTCAGTCCCCAGCAGCAGGACTTACCAATCACATCACCTTGTTCATGAATCATCATTCCCAAGTCTTTAAATATTTCATTAATGTCCATAATATCAGCCTAAGACAAAAAGCACACATTATTACGCATTATTAGAAACATGGGCCCCATTCCTTCAGTGGGGAAGTTCAAGAGAAAAGAGAAAAGAAACAAACAAACTTACACCCACTCATACATTTATAAGCATGCATTTAAAAGTAAAATATAAATTTTAGGAACATCAGAAAAATATACAACTATAAGCAATTCTAACTAAACAGCCTTCTAGTTGCCCAAAGTAAATCTGTGACATCCACTACCTCAAGTGAGGCAGGCAGGACTGAAACTGAGGAAGGCCGTAGAGTACTAAGATCAACCTGATAAATTCTCTTGTCACAACCAATATTTGATTAGAAAAATATGAATATTCTTGTATTTCAAAAAAAATTTACCCATCAACTTGACAATGTCAATGAATAAAACATGTATAAATTTAAAGCCATGCGTTAATAACTTTGAATATCCTGTAGATCATAATGAAATTATGAACATCATTAGTGGGCAAACAGATTATAAATTTATTGGATAAAGAAACTGTAACTTTATTTTCCTTGATATATACCTATTTATTTTTCCTGACTAGAGACTCTTTTGTCTAGGTGTGTAAGGACATCTGTACATCTATCATGGGCTTAGCCTCCCCATCTGTAAAATGTCAACGATAATGACATATTTAGAAAGTTTAAAGAGCTTTTGTGAGGAAGGAATGAGAAAAATTCACACAGTTATCACAGTGCCTTGGCACATGGAAGACCTTCAGTGAACTGTAGTCACTGGTAGCTTCTATGAGCCCACTTTTAGGAATGGGATCAGTTCAACAGCACTACAAGTGACCAAATCCCTCATCTCTGTGATGTAGATACCCTAAGAAAATTATAGTTCTCTTAAGGCTACCATCAAAGTCTCGCTTGTGAAGGGATGGTGTGGCTCTGCTTCACGGCACTGCTCCGGTTCTTCGGGTGGGTGTTTATTTCTAGAGTGGCGCTTTCTCAATACTAAAGAGAACTCTGGGTGATTAACAATGTGGGAGGAATACAGCTTCTCACCCTAGTACCAACAGTCTCATTTCTTACACAGGAACTATTCCAAATTCTACACTAGGAATTTCATCAAACTGGCAGATGTGTGAATGGAGCAGCAGCCAGGCACGGTCTTCTCAGGCTTACTTCCAGCTGCCTGATTGAAGACTCTCTTTCATGGATGAGTCGGAGGTCATCCTCTGTGATCTCTTCATCTTGGACCTGCACTTGAGGTTGTGTCTGGCTAAAAAAACAAACACAGAAAGAAGACTTACTTACTACTTAAGACATGCTTACTAAACCAGATATTTTGATCCTCAAGATCAGAATATTGCTCATTTAAAAAGGTGTTGAAATAAGTAGCCGTGATGATCCATGCCCATAATCTTAGTTCTCTTTGGGTAATGCAGAATGACCTGGAACTTAGGGTCGGTCCTGGCTACACGGTGAATCCCAGGCTAGCCTGGATAACACAGTGAGATCCTGTCTCCAAAGAGCCTCAATAAATAAAGAAAAACTTCTAGGTATAAATAGATATTTTATCCAAATTTTACCCCACTTTCATTATACTCATGGTTTCAGCTTATATAGCTTTTGATTTACTTATTCAAAGTCATACTTGGTAACTTCATATAAGGATATTTTATTCTTAAAAGTAAGAAAATAAGTTTATTTGTGAGGTCTATTAATATATTACATAATAAATAGTTTATAAATATTTACCTTTTTTCCAAAATATACTTCAGTTGATAAATAATAGGCTATTTATGCCATAATAAAAGGTTTCCTGCATCATGGACTATAATATATAAAACCTCAAAAATTATCTTTTGATTTGCAAAGCAGTTTTCTTATTTTTTACCTTTCCCAGGATACAAGATTCTTCTCTTTTGAGCTGTCTTCAGGAAAACCTCCCTGAATAATTTAGAGGGCAGAAAAAAGCAAGAATAAGAAAAAGTAACAAACATTCATACTTCCCCTGAAGGTTTTGTGTGAGTATATGTTCATGTGTGTGTGTGTGCATGTGTACATGTTCATGCAGGAGTGTTCATACACATATGCATGTGCATACATTTGGGTCTATACAGTGTATGTGAGCATATGTATGGGTGTATGCATGTGTGTGCATACATTTGGATGTGTGTATGTACATGTGATATGTATAGATGTGTGCATATATGTACATATGGGTGTGTGTATGTGTATATGAGCATATGAATATGTGTGTGTGCATGCCTTTGTGTACATATTTGGGTGTGTGTATGTGAGCATACATATGGTGTTCATGTATGTGTGCGTACATTTGTGTGTGTGTACATGTGAGCACATGTATGGTTGTATGTGTGTGTACATATATTTTGTTGTGTATATATGAGTATACATATGGTGTGTTCATGTATGTGCATATACATTTGTGTATGTGCATGTGAGCATATATATGGGTGAGTGTATGTGTGTGCACATATTTTGGGTATGTGTTTGCAAGTATGTGTATGGGTGTGAACATGTGTGTGCATACTTATGGGTATACATGTGTGTGAATACATATAGGTATATGCACACATGTGCAATACGAGCAGGGAAAGCTAAGTTCTTGTTCTAATTTTCAAGGTCAACTGCATATGCAATATGCAGTCAAAATAATACCTTACGCCGACAAGGAGGGAATTCACTGATTCACTATTTACAAGGCCCAAATAATAAATATCATTTAACTCATATTTAATGTCATTGTGAGACCTGAGCATTAAAGAATGAAACATCAACTAGTGGCAACTCCTGAGAGACTTCAAACTGGATTAACTCAAGAGTCCATGTCAGATTCACTGATCTCTTCCAGGTTTTTGATTTTTATGTAGTCTGTGCTCTGCTAATGCTCCATGAGGAGTGACTTCAGCAGCACACAACATTAGACTTCTTAAAACCTGAGGAGACAACCTTTTAAACAGTCACAGACTTAAGAATGCCACAGATCTCTACAACTTAACATATTGGGATGATGCAAAAGCCATGTTTTCAGCTGTCCCTCAAGTACCTACCGATACTCTGGAACTGGCTCTCACTCGAGCAACGAACTCTTTCTCCCTCTCAGCAGCTTGCCTCTGGGCTTTCTGAAAGTTTGTTAGCGATGTGGTGAATTCAGCCACTAATCGGTCTTTCTGTATCTTTCTTTGACGCTAGATGGATGGGAGAGAAATGGCCTAGTAAATCAAACTGAGAAGCTTGCTGGGACCTCCAGTGGTTGCTTCACTAATGTCTGGCTCTTTATTAGATCCTGACAACTGTCATTTACTCCCCAATCACAGAAACTCTCTGAGGGCCTTTCACTCACATTTCCAGTGGTTTCCAGCACTTGCACTTTGATCATCAGGCAGAAGGCCAGCCCTGCAGGACCTCTGCCTTAGGCTTTCCTAGCTGCTGACAAGTCAGTCCTGGTGTTAAGGTTAATTTTAAGTAATCCCATTTTTAGGAAAATAAAACCTATACCCTATATACCTCATGACTTGTAGTAAGTAAGCAAAGAGATAACTGTGTCCCAGGCACATCTTGAGTATATGCACGCTTGAGTGGGGGTGGGAGTGTGGAGAGGGTGAGGTGTAGGAGACTGAGGGGGGTGGTCCTGCAAAGCCAGGAAGCAATTACACAGGAGGCAGTCTCTCAGCGTACATTAATTATGGGTCAGGGCAACTACATGGAAATAATTTCTGCTTTATGGAAGCACATGATGCTACTGAACAACTAAATACAGTTTTGTGTTCTGGGAACTAATCTCAAATACACTTATTTTTGGCTGCCTCACTTCCTTTGTAGCATCCCAGTTCAAAGACCCGACCATGCATTTAATTTCTCTCCTATTCAGCACATCAAAACTCACATCTGAAGCCACGTACCTGTTCACTGGGAGTGGTGGGCAGAGAGCCAAACTCTTTAATGTACTTATCTGTTTCTTTCGCAAGTTGGTTGGTATACTGCTGCTTCTGCTGCCTGAAGTAAAAAGGGAAAATAATAATAATAAAGCAAAAACAGAAAGGAGTGATGTGTATAGGCAAAGAAAAGCTCTGTCCCACCCATATCAACCCTGGTAACTGGGGTTTTGCCGAAGTATTTACTCAAACTACAAACTGTAAAAGTACTCATAATTTTCTGAACTGGCTGTCAATTTCTTCTGTCAAACCAAATCTTTAGGTCCTGGGTTTTGGTAGACACTAAGAAACAGACATAGGAGTCTTCACTCACCCAGAGTACCCATGCCTAGAGAAACAAGTACCAGGTGATGTTACCTATGAGTAAAGTCAGTAGCTATAAATGTAGACTCCGGTGAGAAGGGCTGTGGTCAGGACAGCGCTGGCTGGCTGGTCCTTTATATTTAAGGGACTGCAAGTGTGGACAGCTCTTATCAGGGCATCTGAGAAGGAAAGACTATTTGTCTTTGTCCAGTTCTCAGGTCTGAGGTATATCTGGAAGGTTGTATTTCTTTATATGAACACTTAGGAAGATGAAAGAGAAGGCCAGTAGGACAAACTGACCAGTAGTTAAATGTGAAGCGGGAAACATAAAGGGCTTCCTTATAAACAGACCTGAATACAAGATTATACCTATACCTCTGCTTTCCTAGATATAGAGAAAAATGTACAAATTTCAATGAAGTAAACCTTAATATTCAACAATACAATCTTGAATTAGAGGAATGCTTAGAAAAGACACCAGGCCTCCTCTGTACACCTCTGACTGGACACAAGGACAGCCTGTGGGACTCCCCTGTACACCTCTGACTGCACACAAGGACAGCCAGTGGGGCTCCCCTGTACACCTCTGACTGCACACAAGGA
>NW_021604616.1:77221-96969 GCF_004785775.1 Grammomys surdaster | reverse complement strand
CTCCCCTGTACACCTCTGACTGCACACAAGGACAGCCAGTGGGGCTCGCAATAACAAGATGATCAGATGTAGATGTCTGTATAGAGCTAGTGAGGAAAACGATAACCAGCTCCCAGCTTGCAGCACATGACCTTGCTTAGACAGGCTTCCCGACCTCTCAGAGTTCTCAAAAGGGAACCTGCATGATCATGTCTACGAATTCAGAACTTCCAGTGTTAATGTGACCAAAATAATATAGCTATTTATTATGTACTTGCATTGAATTTTATTTCAATGAGTGACACTGTAGTGACTATGATTTATGCCCAGCATCTATTTTATTGTAGAAAAATAAAATATAAACTACAGATAACTACAAATACTTCAAATGGTACTTCTAAACCACATGAGTTTCTGTATAACTTTTCATATATTTTTTACTTTTGTTCTAGTGAATTATTATATGGACATAATGCTTAGTGTGTGCTTGAGTGTGTACGTGTGTGTGTGTGTGTGTGTGTGACGGTGCATGCGTGCCTGGAAAGTTTGAGACAAAGTCTCACAATGTAGCATAGGCTGGTCATCTACTTCTCAGCCATGCCCCTGCCTCAGCATCTGAAGAACTGGAGTTACATTCATTAGCTGCTTCATTTTGCACAGAAGCTAAAAAGCTGGTACTTGCTTTCTAAAGTCCTCACTGCAGAAGTTTTCTGGTTTGGTTTTGTTTCAGTGAGATAATTCATAAGACTGAACATATACTGGATTGAAACCTGTAAAAAAAGCAAGAAATAAATCATATATATATATATATATATATATATATATATATGAAGCACTAAGTCCAACTCTTCAAAAGCCACTGAAAACCCATTTTTAAACTAATAGGAATGTAAAATAAGTAAATAATAAATAAATAAATAAATAAATAAAATAGTTTTGCCTTGATAGTAAGCCAGATCCTTAAAGGAGAAAAAAAATACCTGTCTATACTGGATTAGCCAAGTTACACTGGTACCAGAGAACTCTTATTAAATTTTCATCATTTTTTTCCAATAAAAAGCCACTATAAATGCTACATAGACTAGGCACTCTTTTCTCTGTCTTAGAAAAACAATACTTACAGCTGTTGCCTCAATTCTGGTGAATCTTGAGGCGTTCCAAGCTGATTCAGAGTCCTTTGTATGTCCACGGCTATCATAATAGGAAATGAATGAATAATGGTTACAAAAGTTACAGCCATGTAAAATGCTACACTAGAAACAACTGTGTAATTAAATGAGTAAAAGAAAGAAAAACAAAACTGATAATAACTGATAATAACAACTGGAAAAAATAAAGAAAAGGTAAATGGTTTATTAATGTCTAATTTCCAAGAGCAAAGTGAGTGGGAACACTGACCTGTGAAACTGTGCTCATGACCCAAAATGGCCATCTCTTCCTTATGCTACAAGGACCGCACCATGAGTAACACACATACAATTTACTTGACTCTACTGGCATAAAAGCTATCAAACAATAAATCGCTGTGGCAATTATAAATTTGCTTTTAATATAAAGCATATACTACAGCTTTAAATGAGAAATATCAGAATTAGAAAAATTATGTTCAGTCATCTGTGTAACAATCAATATAGAGAAGGTTAATTAAAGTATGCTAAAATTACAAGACATCCCTGGAGACAATGTTTAAGAGACAACTTTTCCATTGATAAAAACTCAAAGTCAGCATGAACATGGGACAAAGTGGCATTAGAAGCCGTGTGGCACAGTGTGATGAAAAGTCCCGACAATCCTAACGTAGTTCACTTCAGAAATGCTTCTCCTGAGTTTAAAATCATGAGGAAGAAGCTGGACCAATCTAGACAGTGGGATAATCTACAAGACATCTGGTCTGGACTTGTAAAACTGGCAATGATGCAGGGATTTCATGTGATGGAAAGTTTCACAGCCCAGTGTGATCAAGGACCTAAGCGTCCAGACACAGGGAGTCACCAAAGACTGTTCCTGGTCTTATTCCAGTGTAGACTGAAGACACAGACACTCCTGGGAGTGTGAGAAGTGGAAAGTCATTTTTTAAAAAGAGAACGCAGACAAGTAAGAAATTAAGGAAACCGTGAGAGAGGCTTCAGAGAGTGAAGGAGGCCTTTGAACCTCCTTTTCTAGAGTTTTCACAAGGCTATGGCAGAAAGTGCACAATGGTTGGGGTACATGTTAAGAGACTGTTACTTCTCGAGGCTATCCAACAGCAATGGAGGCCCAGAACATACTATACATGTCCCCTGGCCCAACAAGGTTGATGACCATGCCCTGTCCACTGGCCACCCACCTGGTTAGGAGATACTAAAGCCCCCTCTGGCCATCTCTCATTTATGCTTTGCTAGGCTGTTGGCCTTGACTGGCTGTAAGCTGTTAATTTGGAGACTCAGATTTCTAATCCCATACTTAGAAGCAGAGTTAAATGACCACATAACCCACTAGACAGCACAAGCGGAAAGAAAGCACTTTATGGGCAAGGGCTATAACGACACTATATCCATTCCTGTGTTTACCGGATTTATCATGCTGTTGACACTGAATAAATCTCTTTATTTTTAAAAAGCCCCAGAGAGATACAAATTTATATGAGAAACTACATGTGTTTCTAAAACATAAAGCCAAAGCAGGAGGTGAGTTTAAAGTAGCTAGGTGCTCAATTGTAATTAATTCACCCACTCAGTAATTACTGGCCATCCACTGTGGGCCAGACATAGTAGGAGGTTTTGAACATGAACAGCAATTCTGCAATGTTCTTTAACTCAGGTAGGTGTGTACTTGAAGATCAACTAAATCATTGAACACTGGATAAAGGCTTATGGAAACATAAATCTGAAACTGCCAAGTCTATCTCTCACCCTGTTTCTCTCTGTCTCCCTCTTTCCCTCTTTCTCTGCATGTGTGTGTGTGTGTGTGTGTGTGTGTGTGTATTTGAGTCAACCCCATTTTACAAAGATATTGACAGCCACAGAGAGTAACTAAAGTCCAAGAAACTGTACCTATTTAGTAAAGGTGCTGGAATTAAAAAAAGTGATTTCCTGGCTTTCAAAACAGTTATTTTTTTCAGTGTGATAGCATTACTGACAAAGGTGAATTCGTGGCTTTAGTGTGTGACCAATGGAGACAAAAGTCAAATGTATCTAACTTCAAGAAGAAATGGAAGTGGCTATGCGGAGTCTGTGTGTACCCAGCCCTCCAAGTATGGGGATGAGGAGGCCCAGTCCATGCAGGTGAAACTGGCCTGCTTTTGTTCCCGAGGAGCTGTGAGCTAACAAACTTGTAGAGACATCACTTTACATATCACCATCACCACCTTCCTGTACCAAGGTCATCAATGGCCTGATGAGCCCCGGATCGGTTCTGTAACATTTTCCAAGCCAAGATAGGTATTAAATGTAAAGAGTAAACACAAACCACAAGGTGAGGCATTTGCAGGAACTCACGCATTGCCTGTAAAGTCTAAAATATTTACTATTTGAAGCTTTAATGAAAAAGCTGACTTATCCCTGCTATGAATTATTAAATATTACTAAACTCTAAATTCAAAAGCCCACTCAGCCCCAAGGTACTAAAAACTCCTTATGTAACAATGTCTGTTTGGTGTAAATACTAATAGTGTTGCAAATTTCCCGCAAATGCTGCCTGAGCATCAAGCTGGGTTCCTATAATTTTTGGAAGGTGTGTGTTACTAGCGCTTGAGAATCAGGTTTGAGCAGGCTATTCTAATTCTTTACTTTGATTTAGAAGCTGGATTACAGTACTCTTCTGTAATGCTCCCCATCCCTGGTGGCTTCCATTTCAGTTTATTGTCTAGGGGTGTTCTGAGCTCACAGGATAGTCATATTCTATTTCAATCAGAATAACTTCAGGGCTTTCTGTTCCCTCAAAAAGTTAGTTTCTGCAGTCTTTTCCTGCTAAGTAAGTGTTTGCTGCCCTCTAGTGGACTGGGGCATAAATAAGTGCATGTACTTTCAGTCGTTAAATCGCAGGTACATTGAATGGGGGCTCTGTAGAGTTGCAGCTTAGGTAATGGGGAATTCTTGCAAGTGTTTGACAAGTGAGTGCATCCAGCTGTCAGGGAGCACAGAACCTGTCCTAACCCACATAAAAAACACCTTCAGATAATTTCCCCAAACAGCCAAGGGAAGAATTCACCACCATCTTTTAGCAGAAAATTTTTCTGTCACGGAATCTACAATAACAGAGTTGTAACATGTTAGAGATAAAATGACTGGTGAGACCCTTGTGAGACACTGATGCTCCGACTCAGGCTTCCACTCCCAGAGGACGAACAGGTCGGTGCCTACCAGGAAAGAACACCTGCAAGGGCACCTGAGGCAGCCTGGCTTGGAAATTTGATTCCACTTCCTCCTGCTGACTCTGCATTTACCACATCGCTCCAGCCGCAGCTGCTTGGCGGTCTCACATACAGTAACCACCTAATTCCCAGTTGTCATTAACTTACAGGGAAGCGGCTTGTACTGGAGACAGTGTAAGCTATTGAATGGGCAAACAGAAGCGGGCAGTTTGTCATTTTGTCTTACGAGTGAACAGTAAGAAAATCCTTATTAAATGTTGTGACTCAGGCTTGAGGAGAATTCAATAGTAACAATGTCCTCCCTAATTTTATATCAACTTGACACAAGCTAGAAGGACTTGGGAAGAGGGACTCTCAATTGAGAAAATGCCTTCATAAGTTCAGGCTGTAGGCAAGCACGTGGTGCAATTTTTAAGATGGTATTTAATGTGCTGGTTGGTCCTGTGCTTTATATAAAAGCAAGCTGAGCGAGCCATGAGGAGAAAGCCAGTAAGCATCACCCCTCCATGGCCTCTGGATCAGCTCCTGCCCCCGGGTTCCTGCCTGGTTTGAGTCTCTGCCTTGGCTTTCCTCAATGCACTGTGACTCATGGCAAGTAAGTCAAATATAGCCTTTCTTCCCCGAGCCACTCTTGGTCATAGTGTTTTGTCACAGTAATGCTTAACTAAGACAACAGTCTGCAATATACTGCCTGAGTCAGAGGTAATGATAAAGATATCACGAGAGCTACATCTTAATTAGAAGAGATGAGACTCAGCTAGTCCCTGCCAGTGACATGTACCCTGCGGCTGCATATTATAGACAAGATTGAAACAGAAGGAGACAAAAGTTGAATGTTTAAAGACTCGAATCTTCCCTCACCTATCAGTTCCTTCCTGTGTTACAGAGTAGTTTAGAGTATTAGGAAGAAATATACTGGAAACCTGGAAGTGGCCCGGATCCTCTAGAAGGATGCATGGCATGGACTAGTAAATCTGGGAGCCGAGACCAGGCTCAGTGTGGACGGAGCGTGAGGTGCAGAGAGCAGGGAGTGCTCACTTAAAGTCCTGTTCAGCATAGAGTGCGTAAGTCATCAATACAAAGAAAAAAAAGTTTTAAAGGGAAAAAGTCAAGTAATTTGGCCTATCTAATATCTATAAAACTGCTCTCGTTTCAAGTAGAGAAGTCTTCTGGAGAACACAAAACCAGCTGCTGAAAACAGTGGCCTCTTTTCAAAGTGTTTTATCTCTTGTCCTGTCTTGTGACTTCAGCAGAAAGGAGTTTATCTTCTGGGACAGTTCAAGCCCTGAGCAGACTGTGGAGGCCATTTTTGGGGGTCGTGGAGAGAGATGAGCCAGTCTGTAGCTGCTAGCACTCTGCTCTCCAGACAGATCACCCTTTGTCTGTAAAGCAACAGCGTCTAGGTCATGTCTAGGTTTCTCATCAGCATAAGTCACCGAAGTAGCAAAATATGGGCAGTTTACTGCTATACTAGATTAACAGAGGGTAGTTCTGTTCTTAACGCTAATGCACAGAACAGTGTCCTCTTCAACTGGATCTCCAGGTGAGTGGAACATGACAGGCTGCACCTCTTAGCAAGGATGCTCTGCGTCCCTTTTTTAACACATGCACTGCTGGGCTGCTCTTGGGTGGACTGCTGAGGTCCTAGTCTCTGCAGAGTGGAACTTCAAAAGAAATCAACAGAGTTGGACTGGGCAAGCGGGGGAGGTGTCCTACACCTTGCAGTAGCCCAGATTTCCTGGTATCTGATTGCTCATGATATCTAGCTTCCCTCTCCTTCTGGCGCACCCCCCCCATACACATCCACATCCACCCACCCCCACCCCCACAGTGACCCAGCCATTGTGCCTGAAGGCAGCAGGGAACAAGGTATATCACCTCAAGCATTTATGACAATGATTTCCAAACCCTTAACTCTGATCCAACTTCTGATCTGTGCTCACTGCGAAAACAGCACTCATGGGATTCTAAATCACTAAATATAAGTGTCTGATTCCCTTAAGCATACAGCAGAAGCTTGACTTGAAATCTTTTCTTCTCTTCCCTCCACATACCTGGATGCACAGAACAGGCATGGGGATGGGGATGGAGAATTTGTAAGAATTATATTTTCAGAGCTATTAAAAAACCTTAAGATTGTGTAACCACAAATGAAAGGAACATAAATGAGCAGAAATAATCCAGGCAGGCAACCACAGAGGATGCCGAGTCAGGGTAAGGGAAGCAGAGCACGAATTTCACTCTCAGAACTTTGCTATGAATGGTGTCATCCATAATCCAAAATAAAACAAAAAAATGCCCCAAATTAAAAACGTTTGAGCATCTCCATAGTGACCGAAACAGAAAGCTTCATGCTATGAATTTTTTCCTGTACAAAGTCACTATAAAAAAAGGTGCGCACATTGTCTTTAGCCCACATGTTCAAGGTAGATATGCAACACAATTAAGCTTCAACCTGAAAGAGGAGGAGGAAGAAAGACAGAGATCCAGACTCTCTGGCTCTTGCTGGGCAGTAAAGTCCTGGGCAGGCTGCCAAGGCAGGTGGGTAGAGGAGATCTGAGCTTAAATGGATGGCTAAGTACTCTCTAAGGGAGAGGAGCAACTTGAAAAGAGCTGTCTGTGTATCTTGGAAGCCTAATAAGACAGAGTGATCAAGACGTAAGGAAACCTTCCAATCCTGAGAGGCAAAGAAGGGGGGATTTAAGCACCTGGGAACATAGGCACAAACTAGGAAAAAACAATCCTTGAGCAGGGTGTGAAATAATTACTTTCTTTTCCACAGGTCAACTTCTTGCCTGGAAAATCAAAGTCACCCCACAGAATGTCAAAGAAGCACTTGGACTACACAAAAGATCCTGAAACATGGAAAGGAAGGTCACAAGAGAACTAGAAGACCCAGCCAAATAATAAACACTAAAAAGGCTAAATTGAGAGCCATTAGGGGAACAAGGGAAAGGGCAAATTCTAAAATGAGGTTGGGGTCGGCGGCTGGGTACCAGAAAGAACCAATATGCAAGTAGTGCCACAACCATCTCCTCTATCCAGGGCGGTTTGACATATTCTGGTTTCTTGGCCACACTCACTTCTTTTGATAGCCGTAGCTCTTGGCTCATTCTTATCTTGCTTGCCCAGACTCCTATCTTAATTCCTACTGATTTCAACATACAAGTGGCTGATCCTTCCACTGCTCCTGGGAGCGCATGCTCCAACAGTATGTCACATCCTGTGTCTCCTCCATGGTCCCACATCACTTACAGCCATTCTGTGCATCCACCTCCCCTCTGGCATGCTGACTCCATGTGCCTATTTGGCATCAGCCCTGCTTCTCCTCACCTTCTTCTTCAGTGGCCTTTGATGGAATGCATACTGCATGGTCTATCACTATCTGTTCTCTCTTGCACACATCCGCCAGCTTAACTATCTCTGACACATCTACAACCATGCCCCCTCTGCCTCTGCACTACCACTGCAATCCTCTACCCCAACCCTTGTTCTAACGGAGGTAAAGGGCTATCTAAGCTGGGACTGGCCCCTCCTTATCTCTAATGCATCAAGGGAGCTGCCATCTGAACAGCCATTCAAAACATTCCCAGATACTGTAAGACTCACACTGCAAACTGTTTCAGTGATGAGTTCACAGCCACAAACCCCTCAGCAAACCTCCCTGGTCCTCAGGTACCCCCCTTGTATGAGCAGTCTCTCTCCAGCACACAGGATGCTTCTGTTATTGCTGTTGTTCAATTCAATCTTTCCCTTAACTCACTTCTTCACCTTATCCTTTTCTCTCTAAAGGATCACTCTACAGACACAAACATCACCGTTTTACTGACTGACAGAGTTCTAGCATCCAGACTCGCTTGCACACCACAGATGCTTCATAAATAGGGACAAGTTGTAGAGACACACAAGTGACACTCTTGTACAATATGACATCATCTAAATGCATTGTGTTATATGAATCAGAGTCTCCTGAGATCTGACACAAACCTTCCCTCAACTGTATTACTTGGGAAAGTGACTTAAGCATTCGAAAACTAAATTTTCATCTGACAGACTTGATGGCAAAATCTGATAAGAACATTTTAAAAATACACAAGAGTTAATTTTAGATACAGAATATACAATTTTAAAGAGAGAGCTTTAAATTTCTAGGTTAAGGTTAGGGAGATGGCTCAGTGGGTAAAATGTTTGCCACACAAGCTTGAGACCTTGAATTCAAATCACTAGAACACTGGCTAGAGAGATGGCTCAGCAGTTAAGAGCACTGACTGCACTTCCAGAGGTCCTGAGTTCAATTCCCTGCAACCACATGGTAGCTCACAACCATCTGATGCTGTCTTCTGGTATGTCTGAAGACAGGGACAGTATACCCGCATACATGAAATAAATCAAATTGCTAGAACACATACATGCAAAGCATGCAACTATATTCCCCAGTGCTCCTATGCCAGGATGGAAGGCTGGGACAGGAGGCTCCCTAGAAGTTCACTAGACAGCTAGCCTGACTTATGCAACACAGCAAAAACACCATCCCAAGTGAACTGGAAGGCAAGGACTGCTTTCTGAAGCTGTTGTCCTTTGACAACACTTTGCTCTACACTATGGGACATATGCCTGCACTTACATACTTAAATATAAACACACACACACACACACACAAAATCATATACATATATACAAAAAATCTAGAAAAAGAAAATATAATTGCACACGCTATAATCTCAGCACTCTGGAGGCTGATGGATTACCAATTCAAGACCAACAAAGGTCATATAGCACGAATCACTCTCAACAAAGAAACAAACACCAAAAGAGCTTAGGTACCTTCCAAAAAGACAACATAACTAAGATCACCAGATGTTTCCCCGCTGAGCTTGCTTCCCACCTGTGCCTGCAGCAAGGCAACACTGAGTTCCCCATTGAACAGGCCTCAGGAGGACTTTTCTAATGGCTCTCACATTCCTAATAGGGAGAACAATGGTCCATGGACTACAAGCAGACCTTGGTGATGTCTGTGGGTGTTCTCTTTGACTTCAAAGGGGATGAAGACGACCCTCCTCCCTGTACAGAAGTTAAGTGGTCATACATAACTCATATCACTAACTCAGTACCTCAGTCATGGTTTCTTCACTGACCATAGTAACTATACCAAAGAGAGAAAACTAAGGGCAATAAATACACCAAAGCAGGATACTGTTCATGTCCTATATGGACTCTTCCAAAGTAACTAAAAGTATCAACTACTTAAAAAAAACCTCTGGTATACATCAGAAGGGCAATTACTCTATAATAAAAAGTACTGCTCAGGAATGGGTACAGAACAAACAAGCAAGCAATTTCATAAAGAAGTCAAAGAGATGAGGACAAGTATTGTCAAAATAATTCCAGGAAACAAACACTAGTCAGCTTCAAGCAACCAAATGCACACAAACGATAATTTCATAAAAGGCAAGCAACACCGTGATCCAACCAATCACTGGACATAGATTATGTTCATAGTATATATAGCTAAAAGTAATTGTGATTATGTAAGTAACTGTAGCATGTTGTGTACACATGAAGATGCTGGTCAGATGATCAGTATCACTTTATCCATGTAGATCTCCAAGCATGCATTCCTGGAGACAGGATAGGTGTCAAGATCCCCAACTCATAAACAAACATTCAACCTGGAGATAAAATTTTCATGAATAAAGGATTGTTAACATATGGATGTAACATCCACCAATGAAGCACACAAACCTAGCAGATGCAGGAGAAAAGGTAAATCATAAAAAAGTACCCTCTGTATATTATAACCTCATGTTCTTAAATTTTTTTCATATAAATACTTTGGTGGCTGAGATGTTCAAATCTTTCTCTTCAGAGAACACGGGAAAAACAGCAATTAAACTTTGATTTTTCCGATAAAAGGCATTATAAAATAAAAGCAAGATGATGAGCAAATAATTAGAAAATAGGTCAAATAAGGCATCACTAGGAAATGTAGTGAGATCATTTGACTACCCCAAAGGAGCTATCTGAAAGAAATGCAGGTACAAAGGCCCTGAGGTGTGAAAGGATTGCCCCAAGAAGCTACAGAAAAACCTGAGGTGGATCATTGGGGGAGACAGGTTAGACGGGGGTGTGAGTACAGAGGCTCACACTTCATTGCAAGGGGCAAGAAAGTCACAGACAAGTTTTAATCTGGGTGTGACATATGCTCATATTTTTAAAGTGACTTGTTTTTGATGTGCAGAAGATAAAGGGGCAAGAAAGGGGGCAGAGAGAACAATGTGGAGGCTGCTGTCATCTGAGGAACAGTGTTGACCTGGTGGCCACAAATGGAGAGAAGGGGACAAGAAGGCTGTGCACTTCCTTGCACTTAGTCTGGATCTTACAAGGAAGTTCCCTAAATCACAAGGTGGACTAGGAACCAAAGGGAAGAGAGTTCATGCTCGGGGCATGAGCCAACAGATGATTCACACACATGGGGGAGAGAGAGTTCCAGGAAGTACCCAAGCCACTGATTAAGAATGTTGTGTACAAAGTAAGTAAGACAAGTGTACCCATGCCTCAAAGAGCAACCACACTCTATCTTGTAGGACAAGTCACCAGAGAAAAGAGAAACTGCCCTTCTCACTGAGATTCCCTTGGATAAGAAATATTCCCCTACCAATGTCTGGACTGTGTCAACAGTTTGGGCATGAAAAAATTACAATACCAGAGTATTCAAGGGGGTAAATAATCTCAACCATCGATTTTCTACTGTGACAAAAGACCTGCTCACTTCTTGGGACTGGAGTTCTTTTTACAGAAAAAGACTGCTCTGGTGCCAAAGAGAAAAGTGAAGATACTCAATTCCCTTTTGTGCAGTCATGTGTTCAGAGGCAAAAATGAGCGTCTCTTCACTAGCCCAGAACATGTTTCCTCCCAGAACAACAAACTGACCCATATTTAAAAAAATATCTGTGTTGAAGATTTCAGATAATGTATTTTGACTAGACTCATTCGCCCAGATCCTCCCAGAACCACTCCAATTTAAGAACTTACACTTTTATAGAAACTTCTCATTGCATCTCAGAGTCCTCAGAACCTCACGGGGCCAGGAGCTAAACAGAGATCCTTATTAACAAATAGGGACAGTGAGTGTGAAGTAAGAGTAGTTACTGAACTAGAGACATTCAAAATTCCATCAAGATCACATTTAAGGAGATAGCTGAATCTACAGGAGACACACGACAAGAGAGAGGGATGGATTCAACACAAAACATGTTTCTGTTATCTTCTTCTACCATTTATAGCAAAGGCTCATGCTTTTAGCTAGTACTTTCCCAGAGCTCCCGAAAACACACATACACAGAAAAGCACAAGGAAGATTATTATACAAGCTTTAGCAGAAATGTCGATACTCAAATTCTGATGGGAAGGTTTTCTTCTTTTTCCAGTTATTTGCTGTTTATTTTGTGTACATGAGTGTTTTGCCTGCATGTATGTATATGTACTATGTGCCCAGAGTGGGCAAATGAGGGTGTCACATCCCTTGGAACCGGAGTTACAGATGTTTGAAAGTCACTTTGTGGATGCTGGAGACTGAATCCAGCCCTCTGCAAGAGCAGCAAGTACTCTTAACTGCTGAGCAACCTCTCCAGTTCCACAATAAGAAGATTTTGTTACCAATGAATTTGATTAGCTTGCTTACCGAAAGTTCTTAGCCACCTTAGAGTTTCCTTAAAAACAAAAAATACTTAAATGCCAGAATTTTCTTTTCTTATTGAGATGTTATTCATTGGCGATCTCACACATGTATAGAATGACTATGGCTGCTCTTTCTTTCACCCCGCCTTTCCCTTCGGCCCTTGCCAGCCATACTTCACAAATCTTCCCACACCCATTACTCTGTGTTTGGTCCCACAGAACATAACTAGGCCCATCTGTGTGACACAGGGTTTGTAACTATCCATTAAGAGCAGAGAGTTAACTATAACAACTATGGTTTTTTTTTTTCATCAAACGCTGTTTCACAGTTAGCTGTTCTCCATTCTATTTATTAACTTTCTTCATTTCTTAATTCAGTTAATTCATGCAAGACTCACTCTTGAAACATTTATGCCAATAATTCTCATCTTCTAATATCAGAAAAACCTCATAATCCTGGTGGCACTCTAGCCTAGTGGTCCTCAACCTGTGGGTTGTGACTTGTTTGGGGGTGACAGATCAGATATCCTGTATACCAGATATTTATATTATGCTTCATAACAGTAGCAAACTTGCAGTTATCAAGTAGCAACAAGTAATTTGACGATTGGGAGTCACCATAACATGAGAAACTGTATTAAAGGGTCACAGTGTCAGGAAGGCTGAGTGTCGGGAAGGCTGAGGATCCCTGCTCTAGCAGCTCTTACAAACGGCTGCTTCCATTATGGGAGTCTAAATAATGGGCAAGCCCCATGACAAATGGCCTCTTAACACTAAACCCGAACTCGATAGGAGAGTTTTCAGGAGTCCTTGAAACTCTGGCTGGGACTTGGCTTTATAATGTTGGAAGAGATTATAATCCAGCCCATAATACCCAAGAAACCACATTCTAGAAATGAAAGAGCTTGTTCAAGCTCATGCTTGCACATGCAAACACACACATACACACAAACGCGCACGTGTGCACAGGAGTGCACACGCTTGCGTGCACACACACAGCTTGCTGAATTACAGAATGTTCTATGTTCACTGAATTTCTTAACAGCTATGTTCACAAATACCCGATTCAAATTAGAAATGCAATTTAAGCCACAATGAGATAAGAATGTTTCGGAAATGGATTAAACGTTAGGCTGTTCTTCTTGGCAAGGATTTGGAGCTATGTCAGCTCCGACTCTGGCTGGAGGAAGCAAGCACTTCAGGAAGCTTTTCTTGTTTCTACTAATGCAGACCATACACAAATCCTAAGACCCACCAACCCAGGAACAGAAGCAGCATTGTTTCTAACAGTAAAGCACAGAAACAAAACAACAACAACAACAACAACAACAAAAACTGAAAAAGACTTCAAATGTTTGCCAACAGTATTAAAGTAAACTGGTATAAATGTCTGAATAAGGACTATTTCCTATAAATGAAAATAAATAACCTATTCCACACAGATGAGTCCCACAGAGTGAAAGCAAAGTGTAGCTCAATAAAACACACTTACTAACTCTACCAGATGAAGCTTACGAGTCAGGTAAGTTAATTAGTGGTGCTGAAAACACATGGTGACCAACACAGAGAAAGTGTAAGCTGGCGAAGGACTCTGGGCTCAACATGCACCCAGTGATCTGCACAATATTTGGCAGTCAGTCACTGGGCTGCACACTCCTCATGGGCACTACTTAACAAAAAACATAAGCCAGCTTTTAAGGATACAAAATGTTACACTGAAGATCTCAGTACATTTCTTCTGCTCTTCAAAAATACAAGTTCTCTCCGTGTGTTCTAAAAACATTTTTCTATGAGGTCTTTGGGAAGAAGTATGCATGGCCTCTGTTAAAATGTCCTTCTCTAGTCGGCCCACGAATGTTCACTGACCTACATCATAGGTAGGACTTGACTAAGGATGGCAGAAGGTAATGACTGGATAGCCCAATTCCAGATAATCTAATAAAATGCTACTTTTGAACATGAATTCAACCTTTGGGAAAATATCATTTCTGAGATGCATGCTGAGCTTCTAGACCTAGGAGAGAAACCGTGAGCTAAGAAGGAAAAGACATCCTATCAGTCCTGGGACAGAAAGCATGGCCTTAGCACACGGGCACAGAAGGGAGGGAGGGCAAGCACAGATGTCTTACCAGCTCTGCTACCGATCAGCAGCCTATACCAAAGGATGAAAATATCGGTTACATCGTTTTAACATTCCATATTTGATTCACAAGGAGATCAGTCAAGTTCTAATTTGCTCCATCTTTACTTGTCATTTCAAAGTCAGATTGCTGCTTCGACGTAGGTAAACATCTACAATTATGTAGCATATACCTGTCACATATATGTGTAAATACTTACCTAAATATTCTATTTACTATAACTTATCCCCTTCAATAAAAAGTGACTTAACAGCAAAACCCACTGAACTTTAAAATACTGTTTCAGAGCTAAGGATTCTGGAGACACAGGTCAGTGGCAGGGCACTTGCCTCACACGCATGAGGCCCTCAAGTCAGCACCCACTACCTCAGGGGGGAAAACGTTTCATCTCTCTTAGGCTTTGCAAACTAAAATGGTCAAAATACTGGTAAAAGAAGACAAATTTATATTCTTGCTATTGGTTATTCTTGACTTCTTCTAATTAAAAAGAAAACTCTGTTGTTTTCTTTTTGGCACTGCAAGACTTAAAATTCATGTAAGCCTTTATTTATCTGATCAAGACTAACGGGAGTCTTTGCAGTCCCAGGAAGCCTTGACTTCTGCTTGATCAAGACATCCGCCTTCTAGCTACCTTACTTACCCTCCCTAGACCCATTAATAAAACCAGGTCATCTGCAGGGTCACAAACTTAAAAGATGTGAACGTTCGTGTCAGAGGAAGAACTTACCTATGGTGTGGACCCCTATTCCGGAACCTCTTCTATATTAATAGCTTTGTCAGACCGGGAAAGGAGAAGTGAGATTTCACACTTCTGCCTTTCAGTTCCACAGGTTTCTACACAGCTCGTATCACAGTGGTAGGCTAGATTTCTACCGGCCACTTACTTTCCCTCTAAACCTCTTTTCATTCAGACACTGAACGTTAGAATCAGAAAACATGCACAGCAGCACTGGTCATAAAGTCATGACCAATCTCAAGTCTCCATCAGCCAACCAAACTTCCCCTGGATGGGACATTCCTATCTCAGTTGTTCAAGCCAAACACACACATCTCCTCCCTCCCTTTCCTTATCTGATGTTCTTCCTTCATTTTGCACTTAAAGGCAGACATACCTAGAAACAGATTTCACACACCCCCGTCCCCATATCACACTTGCCTCACCTTGCAGAGCACAGGAAAGGCAAACTGTTCTCTAGAGCAGTGGTTCTCAACCTTCCCAACATAGGAACACTTAATACAGTTGTGACAATAACTCCCAACCATAACATTATTTTGTTGCTAACTCATAACTAGAATTTTGCTACTGTTATGAATCCTAATCCAAATATCTGTGTTTTTCAGTAGTCTTAGAGAATCTGTGAAGTGTTTGACCCTTCAAAGGATCATGAGCCACAGGTGGAAAACCACTGCTCTAAATGGTACATTTCCAGTCCCCTCTGGCCTTGAAAGATTTTTCCTTTACAATTATACAATTTTAGGGTTGCCCTTTTCTAGGGAAAAGTTGTAACCCCTGCTCTGACCACAGTCTTACACCCATGGTGGTGGCTCATGCCTTGACTCCTGGGCTATGAACCAGGAGAAAGCAGGTAGAGTGACTTGTTTTGTTCACCCAGGAAAGGGCCCAAGATAAGACAGACAATTGAACATGAAGAGAGAGAGCTAGAAGGTGGGGGTGGGGTGTCACACACCTTTAATCCCAGTGCTCAAGATACAGAAGCAGGCAGAGTCCAAGGCCAGTCTGGTCTACAGAGCTAATTTCAGGACAAAGAGAAACTCCGTGTTGAACAGAAAATATGTATCTTATTTCCAGTAAGCTACTTCATCTGGATTTTGTTCTGATTTCTCTGGTTGCTCAAACTTTTCATGCTGCTTTCTTCTTGACATCCAGAGTCTTTACATCCCAAATCCCTTTCTCCTGCTCTTTTGGGCTTAACTTGGATTCAAGGTTTTAGGTACCAGTTGTGCTATGACCCAAATTCCAAATTGTGATATGGATCCCAATTTCCAAATTTATGTATCTCATCTGTCTGGTATCTCCATGCAGATGTCCAAAAGACTTTTCAAAATGCACTTGACCAAGTGTGAAGTGATCCAGTGGTGATGTACTTTCGCTAGAACTCTTGTAAAAATAAAAACACTTACTGGAAGGAAACAAAATCCTCCCCAAACTAGTCCTGGACTTAGTCTGTCTCACCCAGTTCATACTTGCAACCACCTGCTCCTGTACTGTGTGCGCAGGCTCCTCCCCTTCCCTTCCAGGCCCACCCACAAGTACCTGCATGTCCTCCTGGCTCTGGCTTCACAGCTCTCTCTCCCACTGATGCGTGACAAAGTCTCTCTCAACAGACCTCTGCCAAGAGCAATACATGTCCTCTCACTCTCCCAAAGTCTGTCCTCTAAGTAGCAACTGAGTGATCCCTTCAAAGTGCAGCTCTATCTGTGTCTCTTACACTTCAGTGACTTCTACTGCCTTGCAGAGTGAAAGCTAAACTCCCCACAGCACAGACAGAGCTCTAGGTTTGTCATCTTGCCCCCCTGACTTCCCCTCTGGCTACTCTAGCCTCAAGTACTGTGCTATGGATGTGAGACTTGTTTGTTCTCCTTCTCTTCTGAGCAACCCAAGCTCTAGAAGGCTTTGGAGTGTTTATTGCTGCGATCCCCTTCATGTGACTTGCCCTGGTAGCTCTCTGCCAGACCTTCCTCCTCTCACATCCAGGGCCCAGCTAAGCAACAAAGCACCCAGCTGTGCCCACATCTCTCTCAGTCTGTCTCCTCACAGGAGGTTGTGTTGCTTGTTAACTGTTATACCATACACTGCTTCTAACTGTAAACCACAGGAAGACAGGACCTTATAGATTTATCTAGGGCTACTTCACATTCTCTGAAATGGAATATAATGTGTAGTAGATGCTCAAAGAACTACTGCTGAATATGGCAAACCAGGATACCACAATGAAAAGTCACTTTGTCTGAACTATCTTCACAATATTTAAATTTAAATTTCCAAATAAATGACCTGGGAATCATCTGTCCACTATTTCTATTCATTAGGCATCTATACCCCTTCCCCACTTTAGCTGAGGGCCTAACTCCCAGTAGCTTTGAACTTGTGTGGTGGCCCCAATGGACAGTACTTTATATATCTGAAGATAGGGACTGGACCTTTTATTAATGATCTCAGTCTTCATTAAAAATATTTTAATTATATTGAATCTAGGGCCATGCACATGTTAGCTAAAGATCCTATTAAGAACTATACCTCTTTTTGCTTTATATTGTGAGACAAGGGTCTCACTAAGTTACCCAGGCTGGCCTTAAACTTCCTCAGTAGCCCAGGCAAGCCTTGAACTTGTAATCTTCTGGCCTCAGCCTTCTGAATATCTGGAATTATAGGCCTGAACAATGAGGCTCCGCTTGGTCTCATCTTAGGAACTGTGGACATGGGATAGATGGGGGAAGCCCTCGACATAATCCAATGGGTAATAATTAGGTTGGATGTTTAGCTGCCATCTACACTGAACCTTGGCTCAGATTATCACTTCTTATCTGGATGGAACAACTGATTTCTTTCTTAACAAGCAAGGCCCGATTTAAATTAGCCCTTTCCTCCTTCCAGTGCAAGCTGCCATGGTCTCCAGTGTGTAGGGTCTACTGTTTACCACATCTCTAATCTCAGAGTGGTACAGTCACTCCTCAGCCTCCGAATAGCTGGCACTGTTTAACCACAGAAGCCAAGAGACCTACTCTACTTTGGCATCCTTTCTTACAAAATGACTGGAATTCCACATGTGTAAACTGAACAATAAGCACCCTTAAATTCCACACAAGTGATTACATTCGGCTGAGGACAGTCAGCAACACCCAGACAATTGGCAGCAAGGGAGCCATGGAGAGATTAGAGCAGTCTGCAGCAGGAGAACAAAGATGCTGGAATAGCTGTCTTGATGGAACACTCTTAACTGCCTGCCATGAACAGCATGATGCTCAGTGCTACTTGAGCATCTTTCCTAGCTCCCCTGGTGGTCAAAGAAAACACTAATCCTGGTAGACACCAGTACCTTCTAGCTATACTGTACCATCTATACTGTAACTTTATTTCCTTTACCTTCAAAGTACATTGGCATCTCATTTAAATCACTTGGGTAGAATATTATTGAGAGGCCAACGATTACATTTAAAATATGGTAAGATCATTTAAAAACATTCTGCATTTTGGTAGTGTGTTAGTATGTTGGTAAGGCTGATGAATAAAAGTGAATTAACAAGCAGTCAAGGAGTTCTGGTGTCACATACAGTGGTGTCTTTATTCCCAGCACTCCAGAGGCAGACACAGGTGGGTCTCTGTGAGTTCAAGGCCAGCCTGGTCTGCATAGCAAGTACTGGGTCAGGTATACTTAATGAGACCCTGTCTCCAAAGAAAAAAAATAGGATTTGGCAATGCCTTACAGCTACAGTATTCTAGAGTGTGTGATTATCTGTAACTCAGGAATTAAAACCCCAAATCTGTATGCATATAAACATACATATACATGTACATGTGTATGTGTTGAGGGATAACTCTCACATTGGCTCTGTTTGTTTGCTATTTCTGTAACAAGGGATGTTCTTGGGGCATCTATACCATCCTCCATAATACTTCTCTTGACAGATTAAAATGTCCCATCCTGCCACAGTTTGATTGTCATGCTGAGGCTTGATCCCCAAAGTGGATAAGGGTCAGGGTTAGGATTGGTTAGGGTTAGTGTTAGCATTAGAGTTAGGGTTAGGATTAGGGCTGGTTAGGGTTGACTAGAGTTTGGATTAGGGTTGGTGTTGGTTAGGTTACGGTTACGGTTAGGGTTAGGGTTAGGGTTGGGGTCAGTGTTGGTGTTAGGTTTTGTTAAGATTATGGTTAGGATCAGGGTAAGGGTTATGGTCAGAGTCATGGTCAGGGTCAGGGGTTGTTAAGATGTCAATGAATGGGGTTAGTACATTTCTGGACTTTGAAACTGTAATGTTCTGCATGAAGGTGACAGTCATTACAGTCAGTGTGGTTACCTCTCCTCATTCTCCCTCTTCCCTTCCAGCCATGTAATATTCGTGTCCAGAGGTCACCACCAAAGACCAACATGCTCAGCTGTGATCTTGTCTCCAGTACTGTGGCTAAATAATGTATTCCTTTATAACCTATCTATTCCTGTGCATTTTGTTACAGCAACAACAACAACTAGAATCTTAAACACCTGCTTAGGTCTTTCCTGTCTCTTTTCACACTGCATAGTCACAAGGACAAAATTAATGTGAGCCCTGTCTAATCAGATTTTATTCCTAATAAATATAAATCTTTTGAGTTCTTAATAGTACTCATTGGATCTTAACCTATGAGACTAAGCCAGCAAACCTCACTGTCAATATCCAGATGTTCTTAGAGGAATTATAAATTGTAAATCTTTATTTCATTATAAAAACAATGCAACTCTGGCCTGTGCTAGCACCTGCCCCTCTATTAATCTCCCTCTGTATTTACTCTAACGCCTTCTAGCCACTTCAATTGTGTTCCTATAATGTCCCTCCCTCCCTCGTCCCTTAATTGCTCATGTTTTATCAACTGCCACCAAGTT
>NW_021604616.1:52221-72221 GCF_004785775.1 Grammomys surdaster | reverse complement strand
GTTTTATCTCGCTGTACTAGTAGACATAGCAGTAATATTTGTCTCAGTACTTGGGACTGAACCAGGGCCTCGGGCACGCAATGTTTAGTGGCATATAGCTCAACATAATTATTCATAATTTTCCACCAGCAGCATATGGATGAACTCGGGATCCTAATCAGAATTAGAAATGATTGTTAGCTGCGAGCAGCATAAGAAGTGAGTGAGCTAGCTGAAGGAGAAGAACCCAGAGGTCAATGAGTTAATACTGTGTTATATTAACTTCCCCAGACACTGGGAAACTACAGCCTCATTCTTAACCAGTCACAAGCCCAGGGTCAACTTAGAAAGCAGCTTGCAAAGCCAAAGGCCCATCCTCACCACAAGACACAATTTAACAGTTTTATCAGTCTCTGCCCAGTGCAGCTCAGAGTACACCTAAAAGAAATGCCTACCTCCAACAGAACCAAACCTGTGTTTCAGTTACTTCCTTTCTTTTCCTGGTTGTGGAAAACTTGTAAGTAATAATTCCTGACAGAATACGAGATCTAAAGCAACCAAACAGTGATGTATGCATATACAATTCAGGCATATTTTTGAAAACTATAAGGAAAAATTAGCATTTGACTGTAAAGCTTCCTCTCCTCACCCTCATCCAAGCATTGGGGGCCGAGGGAGAGTGTTAATTTAACCTAGAAAACACAGATGCGAATTCTCGAAATACTTTGTTAAAGGTCTTGGTGGATAAATCAATTAAAGACATGCACAAGGTAGATCAGAGAAACTTAGCTTGTGTGAGTAAGGCCAACAGCCAAGCAAACGCACTGGGCCGCGGAAGAAACCCATGGCCAGAAGACCAGGGCCCGTCGCATTTCCCTTTTTGTCCTTCTGGAGGGGAAGTTGACAGATAATGGAAACACGATTGTCGCCTGCCAGGATCTGGCGGCAGGGTCCGGTCCCCGGGGCTCCACTACCGCGCGCCTGGGTGCTCATACGTCGCGTCCCCGAGTCCGCCGCGGGGCGTGGGAGCTCCGAGAGGGAGGCGCCGGCCCTGAGCCCTAGGGACCCCCGCTCTGCGCACCCCAACCCAACCACCAGCGAGCTGCGGTTCTGGGGTGCCCCTCCCGGGACCCTGCATCTGCAGTCTCCTTTTACCCTGTTCTCGCTGGCTTCCTCCGCCACCTCCAGCCGCTGTCACCCGGGGGCCCACTGCCCTGCGCGGCCAGTCTCAGCTGAGGGCGGTGGCGCAGGCACGCCCACTGCGCATGCTCCGGGCACAGCCCCTGGAAGGAGGAGGCGGAGCCCGCGTCTCTCCCATTGGCCAGTGACAGCTGAAGCTTGGAGGGACTGGCAAAATTGCTAGGAAGCCAAGCTCTGATGGGTGACAAACTGATGTCTACAGTGCAAGAGAAGAGGAAGGAATCCAATAGAGGAGAGCTGCGTTCTTTGTTCGGTGGCGCCACCCTCTCTGGACCGAGGGAGCATCATCAGCTCCTGAAGGTCCTGTTTCCTAACCCTCAGCTCTGAGGTAGTTTCAACAACTCCATTTTAAATGTCACTGCAAAAATGTCAAGGCAATTCTAGCTAAACTCACAAAAGAATAAATGAAGAATCACCTCCCGATGTTCACTTGATAAAGATGTTTTCCTGGCTCATGATGTGTCTCTCATCCTTGAAGTACAGGATGCAGTTTTCCCAGGCTTTAAGAGCACAAACTGTTCCAATAATAACTCTTCAAACATGTGATTCTCTCGGATGAAAGACATCAGTTGTTCAGGTGAAAGAAATACTTTGCCAAATTAATTAGAATAGATTGCCTTGACCTTTGCCTGCGATTAAGACGGTGTTATTTCTGGAAAGAGCATGAAAAGGCATGGTACCAAAAGTGCACTAGAATTCAGGGGTGGGAGGTTCAAACTATAGGAAGTCAGAACCACGGAGCAAACTGTATGGTGTTTGGTTTTACACATGCAAGCATACATAGATGATTTAGTGCAGACTCAAACACGGTGTCTTCTAAGTAAGATCCACACAGTGAAGTGAGCACACTGGTCAGAGGACATGTACCCGTTTAAAGCAATGTAATTCAGCTAGAGACGTTGTAAATCGTTGGATTTTTCTCTTTTGTCCGGTACTGGAAACTGAACCAAGGTCCTTGCCTATGAGAAGCCCATACCTTCACCCTGTCCTGTATCCCCAGCCTTTTTTTGTTTTTGAAATAGTCTCTAGAGGTTGCCCAAATTAACCTTGAACTCACTCTGTTGCCCAGGCAGGCCTTGAACTTGCAACTCTCCTGCCTCATTGTTCAGAGCACAGACATATGTCACTGTCCCAAGTTGTTTGTGGTTTTGTTTTGAGGTACTAGGGATCAAACCCAGGGCCTCACATTTTAGGTAGTTGGCCCACCCCTGAGTTCTACCTGTCAACTCCACTGTGAACTTATAGAAATATTAGCCCATCATAATGGCATTATATGTTTCCCAAGATACAGAGGAAATTTGGGTTTTTCTTTGAAATTTCTCCTTGTTTCAAAATTGTTATGTTTTTAAAAATCATTATTTGACAAGGCAATAACCTCTGTAATATAAAGTCATGTTAGCCGTTAAAGCTACAGAGTCCCTTTTACAAAACCTGGTTCTGTTTCCTTATAATACAGATTAAGGAACCTGAAACACCAAACCCTTCCAAGTCACACAGATAATTAGGAACAGCAGAGACTTGAGTGTTCTGTCCGGATTCTGGAGTCCTTCCTGCCACCAGGATCCAGATGACTAATATCTGCTGAGAGTCTGTCCTGCAGCAACTATCAGACCTTGCACTACAGATTTCAAAAGCAAGTAGAGTATAGTGTTTTCGTATCTGGCATAGGTGCCCTTCACATGACACCATATGCTGGGATGGAGATTTATACAGAGCACGGCGGTATCCCAAAGACGGATGCCTCACTGTAGTGTCAGTAATGAGTTTTGAAGGGGAAACAGGAACGGCATTTTTGAAAGTTACATAAAAGTTTCACTGGAAGACAACATGGAAAGGAACATTCCGGCCAAAGGAGTGTGCATGTTTACTTTAATGTGTATAATATATGTAAATGTTTACTTTTTGGATAAAGCACCGTGCATGGATTCAAAAGTCAAGATGCTAAAAATGCAAAAGACATTCTTAAAGCAAGCAGCCTCTGTCTCATCGTAAGTGATGGAATTTGAGCTACTAGGAGATTTTGAGGAAAGGTACAAAGTGCTCTTCACTTCCTGCCACAAAGGAAAGCCCGGGAGAAGGAAAATTAAAGGGAATTACAGAGAAGGAAGGCAATGATGTAACAACAGCATGTCTATAATGTAACAATACCATACACACAATATAACAATAGCAGGCCCATAATGTAACAATAGCAGGCCTCAGTAACGAACTTCATCAGGATTGGAGACGTTGAAGGGCTGCACTAAGGCAAGTAAGATGGAGAAGAGGTGAAGTTGCTGTGACAAATATTTAAGAAGACTTATACAACAACTGGGTATGGAGATCCAAAGAGAGGATTTGTGAAATGGAACTGATATCTAGGGTGCTTTCCATATGCCCTTCCCTGTTACTTTTGCTAAAATTCTGGACTGTGTGGAAGGAAGGATACAGGACCTAAGTGAAGGACTTGTGACTCAGAGATCTCTAAGTTGCCCTACTAGTCACTGGCTGTACTGGGACCAAAGCTAGGCATTCCAAATCAAAATTTGAGCTTACTCCAAGTTGTCATTTTTTTAAAAAGTGTAATAATTGGATTATTCCTTGTCATTGGAATTCAAAAAGAAAAATTAGACATAGTACTCTGCTAATTCCTGACATTGTAGCCCTTCACTTTATTACTCAGCAGCTCTGTAATGGCGCAGTAAAGAAATGAGCACGACTTTATTTGATCCAATGTTTCTGAATATTTCACTGTGACTATTTTTATACTTAATATGAAACATATGACATTTTGAGGACTAAAGAAGCACGTGTCAAGACAGCAATCTTCATACAAAGCTGCTAATGCCCTCATGATCTTTAATAATCCCAGGTCTCCTTTAGGCAACATTAGCATATTGTCTTCATTACTTTTCCTGTGGCTCTATGAATACTGTGGCAGAAGCAAATTAAAGGAGGGGTTTATTTTGACTCATACTTTTGAGTTACAACCTATCATGACAAAGGAGTAGCAGCATCAGGAACATGAGGCATCTGGTCACATTATGTCTACAGTCAAGTGGCAGTAGTGGCAGGGACTGACAAATGCCTGCGCCCTCCTCACTTTCTCCTCTCTAGTCCAGGATTTCAGCTTAGGGAATGGTGTTACTCACAGTGGACAGGTCTTCCCACCTCAGTCAATCAAATCAAAGCAGTCTCCCACAGTCTATTACAAGGTGATACTAAATTTCACTACATTGATAGTTGAGATTAGCTATGACTTGTACGAACTTGGAACTCTATCTTTAACACATAAACCTTAGGAGACACAGCAAACCATAGCCACCTGTTTTGGTTTTTTTTATCATTACTTTTCAAACAGTTTCCACAGGCCTTCCTTTTGTCCTCATTGTCTATTCTGTGTCTGCTTCAGTAGCAATGAAAGTGACCAATTCAGTTCTGCTCCATTTTCTTCCCACCATAACACCTACTCCTATGCTGGAAGCCTGACCCTGAAACCAACACTGCATATTTGTCCTTTGCCATAAACCCCAAAGTAAGCTACTTCAAGATGGAAATGCCCAGCAGTGAGAGGATGGAACTTTAAGAGTAGGAAGGAAGCTGGAAATTGGTCTACAGAAAAATGCTTGAGCAATATATGACATGTTGGACATGAAAAAGAACATTGCACATTCATAAATCAGAGACCATGAAAAATGGCTCAATAAAGAAACAGGTGTGGCTTTATTTGATCCAACATTTCTGAAAATATTCAATTATCAATATGTTTACATTTAATATTTGAGAATACATTTATGCTGCCTAGCTTTATATCATCTTTAGAAAAGCTGGAGTCGTTTGGGAAAAGAAAATGTCAATTAAGAAAATGCCCCCATCAGACTGGATTGAGGACAAGCCTGTGGGACATTTCCTTGGCTGGCAATTGGTGTGGGGAAGTCAGAGCTTACTGTGGGTAGTGCCACACATGGGCTGGTGCTACTGGGTTGTATAGGACACCGGATGAGCAAATCATGAGGAGCAAACCAAGACACAGCATTGTTCCATGGCCTCTGCTTCAGTTTCTGCCTCCAAGTTCCTGCCTTGAGTCCCTATCCTGACTTCCTTGGATTATGGAGTAAAAGTTATAAGATGAAGTAACCCTTTCCTTGCCAACCTGATTTTGGCACAGGGTTTTATCACAGCAATAGAAACTCTTAAAACAGCTTTCAAGTTTGCATTATAGAAAACACTGTTCTCAAAATTAAGTTCCAGAACAGGGTTGATCATGTCTACTTTGCTTCAGACAGTCCTACTTTAAGTTTCGGTCCCAGTATCCTGTCTGCTGAACAACTCATTCACTCTTAAAGGTACCTCAGTTCAGATGATACATTGTTGAGTCACGTTACATCTAAGGCTCACATGCTTTGGATTCCGACTTTTTTTTTTTTTTTTTGATTTTTCAAGACAGGGTTTCTCTGTGTAGCCCTGGCTGTCTTGGAACTCACTCTGCAGACCAGGCTGGCCTCGAACTCAGAAATCAGACTGTCTCTGCCTCCCAAGTGCTAAGATTAAAGGCGTGCGCCACCACCACCCGGCTGAATTCTGACTTTCTATGCACTATAATACATTGTTTTAAGGGACTTTGATCTGTGCTTCTACCTCCCTCCTGGCAACAGCATGACCACACACTGGAGGTTTTCTTATTTCTGCACTTGGCTTACAGAGTTATCTTTAACTATCATCTGCCGTTCCTACTTCCTCATTTTAATGTGTGTGTGCTTTTTTTTTTAATTTTAGAATAATTTTAGACATAGAAAAGTTGCAAGTTGAGCATGATATCTCATGCCTAAAATCCCAAAACTCTAAAGGTTGGGGCACGATTGCTGTGAATTTGAGACCAACTTGACCTACTTAGAAAGCTAGAGACCAGAATGAGCTATAGGGGCCTTGCAATCAATTTAGATAGATAGGTAGGTAGATAGATAGATAGATAGATAGATAGATAGATAGATAGATAGATAGGAAAGTACAGTGGCACAGAAAAGGTTTTATAGGTAGAGGCATTTGCCATCAAGCCCGGCAGTGTGAGTTCAATCCCCAGCTTTTACCTGGTACAAGAAGAGAAATGACTCCCATGCCTTCTGAACTCCACATGTATGTACGATGCACACACACTCAATAAATACATATCTAGAAAGATGTTTAGAAGACTTCCCAAAGATCCTGAAGAATTCATATTTGAAGTCCATTCAGATGCATACAACTTGTATGACATTTGTCAGAAATAAGCAGTAAACCTCTGTACTGCAAGCATCAATTAAACTACTGACTTCAGTTAAACAGTATATACTAATGCCTGTTTGTTCTGGGAACCAATCCAGGAGTCCTCGCTGTGTTTATACAGTGTTTCCTTTGTCTCCTCCCATCTGTGACTATTTCTGTTTTTTGTTTTGTTTTTTGTTTTTGCTTGGTTTTTTTTTTTTGTCATGACCTTGACACTTTTTAAGTCAAGAGTTCTGCATAATACACCACAGTTTACCTTTCTCTGAGTTATGCAAATGGACAGAGGTATTTGGAAAGCAACCCACAGAAGAAGTGGCCTACTTTTCACTTTGTGTCACCTCAGATGGAATGGGGTGATGGTGGCTTCAGTCTCTAGGCTAAGGTGCTGTCTGAGTTCCCTCAAGAGCAAAGGACTATTTTCATTTCCATATAATGTAGGAAGCTGCGTTTGCACTGGCAGAATCTGCCATTGCAAGATGGCGCTGGCGTCCGGGATTCTTCCTAGTAAACAAGTAAATTGCGCATGTGCCATGGTAAAAGCCCACCAAAGTTAAAGCCCATCCCACGGCGTTTTGGCGCGCAATGAGTAAGCAGCCAATCAGAGGTGAATACACCGCTCCAAGGGTATATAAACAGTGCTATTTCCGGGTCTGGGGTCTTCCACCATTTTGTTTTTGGAATAAACGTGTTTCTGCGGAAGGATCCTGATGTGTTGCCACGTGTCTTCCTTGCTGGCGAGGTGGGCGCGTCACAATATAACACTATAGAAGCATCCCGTGCCTTCTTCACAATCAAGGGGAATAGAATTGAATTCCATATTTGGAAGGAAAGAACAGTAAGTTTATGGCCTGGGCATATACGTGAAATTTCAGTACCTGAGAAGCTGAGGCAAAAGAATTGCTGAGAATCTGAGACCCGCCTGGAGTACAGAGTGAAACCAGGTCTCAAACACCACTGCAAACAAAAGTAACAAAAATTTATGGAACTGTACTGAAACTGTAACACTAAGTAATCTTTGGGGAGAAACATTTTGAGATGGTGCACATATTTTATATTTCTTTAATGTTTCGTAACTCAATTAAAATTCAACAGTGAATTTTAAGCAGTATTCAGCAGGACTCTTGTGATTATTTTCCTAGAACTGGCTTTCTATTTCTGTCTATGCATATATAAGGAGGACTTCTACACTAATCCCACATTTATTTCAAATTCTTCTATTTATATTAACATGGGTTTGTGGATCTTTATTTTATTCTTTGTCCATTTTATTCAATTGCCCCTTCATTGTTCCATCATTTTGGATTTGTGTTTGTGTGTGTGTATACACGTTCATGGGAGCTACATGCGCATTCACATATATGTGAATTTATGTGGCGAGGGAAGTCATTCTTGGGTATCTTTCTTGATTGCTCTGCACCTAATGTTTTGAGACAAAATCTCTTATTGAGGCTACAGCACCTTGATCCAGCTAGGATGGTTACCAGCATGTTCCAATGATCCTCCTCAGTGCTAAGGACAAGCATGGGCTGCTGTGACAGCTTTCTACACAGGTGTTGAAGATTCGAACTCAGTTCCTCCCGCTTGTGTGGTAAGCACTTTATTGCTTGGTATCACCCTAGCCCACGGAGAGTTCTCTTTGGTTGACTACTTTGTCCTTTGGCAGGCCTTCTAGTTTCTCTTCACATTTGTTGGTACGAGATGCTCCAGGCTTACCTTCAATTTTTATTTCCATTCCAACTCTATACCTGTTGATTTTGATATAAAGATATGTTCTCTTTATTGTTAAAAAGTATTTAGAAACCAAGATCAGACAGCCTACTCTTTTTTTAAAAATAGAATTTATTCATTTTTGACAATTTCATGCATGTAAACAATCCATCTTGATCATCTGCACCCCAATACCCCTTTAACTCCCAGGACTCCCTTCAATATGACCTTCTCCCTCAAAAAGCCTTTGAACTTAGATTTTTGGGGTGGGGGTGGGACAGCTAAGCGACTGTGCCTAGTGTTCCAATGTTTACCTTAGAGATAATGGGGTCCTAGGCTTTTAGCTGAGGGACAAGACATAAAACCACTTAACAGTTTCAATGAGTTTCATATCCCTGTCATGAAGAGAGGTACTGGAGCACACAGCCATAGAGGGAAACCCTAAAGCAGGTAGAATCCAGCAGGATGTGCTTCACCTTCTTGCCAAGACTATGAAGGTGCAAAGGTCAATCTGCTCACAGGATGTCAAATGCTATCCCTTATAAATGTTTAAACTGCAGCTTGAGTTTTTCTGAACTAATATAGGCACCTTCACACCTTAAATGGCAGGGGGGCTGTCATCCCGGGCTTGTCTCTAGTACAGTTCCTACATAACAAACTCCAACCTGCCTTGATAGCGAACATACCAAGACCCAAAATTGGCAGTGGGGATCTTGTAACCAATAGCTCGATTTCAGCATAGATGAGTCAGTAACAGCCCACACTCTAGAGCAAACATCTGCAGGAACCAATCTGGTCATTTCTTCCTCATTTCCCTTCAGTGTCCAAGCGCACTACCCTCTCTGCAGCCAACGTCTGAGCACTTTCTATGTAAAATACATCTGGCCTCATGAATTTCTTTGTGACCCATAAGGACTAAAGTCAATCAGCCCGGGCGACATCCCCACAATCATGGCGGGAATCACTTGCTCCTCTTAGGTGGTTAATTTCACTCCTTTTTTTTACTTGCCGGACTGTCCAACATTTCAATCTTGCCTTTGCCACCTTCTGCGTTCGGAAGCTTAATGTTCTCGATGGTGACTTCAGAGGGAATGCAGTCATCATCTTCAGACTCTGAGCTGTCCCCAGAACTGTCCTGTGAACTCTCTTCTGGACTATCCTCCTCTTTTGAATCTGACCGATTCATCTCAAATAAGGCCACATCCATCTGTATGATGTTTTCAATATTGAAATGACCAGCTGGAGCAGCTGCCATTTCCTTCCACAGCTTCTCATTTGCCTTGGCCATTTGTGGGAGGAAGGCCTGAACCTGGTCTAACAAAGGGCTCCTCTGCTCTGAACTGTTTGAAGTGTAGAGGTCTTTCTGGAATGAGGCTTAGAGCTGATGAGCAACTGGTCCCAGATACCTCCCGAACCCTTGCTCCCTGCCGTCAGCAGCTCCGTGACCCCCGAGCAGGCTATAGAAGACAAAGAAACACCAGGAGCACTGCCGCAGACCTCCATACTTCCAAGCTAGCCCAGCCTACACTTATTGTAATGGATTCTCTTGAAGATAGACAAAGCTAGGAAACAAATATGTTCTGTAAACTCATATTTGTAAACACATATGTAGAACACATATTTGTAAATATATTTACAAATATATTTATTTATAATTATATATTTATAATTCCATCTACTTTCTCTGAATCTACACAAAGAAGTTTATGCCAATCTGTTTTACTCTAAGGTGGCATCCCATACTTCTTCCGAGCTGTACTGTGTTTTTGTAGACTTCGTTCTCTAACAAGGAAGAACTTATCTGGCTTGAGCTACAATTTGTTTGGTTGTATAATGTAAAGTTTACTTCAGTGTTACTGGCTCATACACATGTGACAAAAGTAAAAATCTGAAATAGTGTGCCCATAGACCATTCCTTTTGGCCTTAGAGAATTAAATCCAAACAATCTTTCCAAATTTTATCAAGATCAGCTCTTTGTCCCTACCTGCTACAATGATACATTTGTTCGTTGTGTGTTTGTACTCCTTCTGGGGGTGCTGATTTATTTTCAAAGAGGCTGTCTTTTGTTATTTGAATAAATATATATAATTAGTGGGTATAATAATATGTAACTAAATGGGTGTTTGACAAACACACAATTCACCTTTCAGTATGGTTCAGAACATTTCCATTGTCCTAAACATTTCCTTCTGCTTCCTTGAAACCATCGTGCCTTCTCCTCTAACCTAGGCAGCTATGTCTTCTCTTCCTGCTGAGGCAGGATAGAAAGATAAAGCACTTTATGGGGACCTGAGGAGAATAAGGAACTCCTTACCCAGGAACCAGGTTGAACTTACGGGCAATGAAGCAGCACAATCAATAACTGCACGTGATCTCTCTCCCTTCCCAGCAGTAGATGCGCTGTTTTCTAGGAATCTCACCAGAAACATGATTTACAGGAAGATGACAGTACTAACACCTTGTGCAACACTAATGGTTTCTGGGTTTAGTTTATCAGATTATATTCCGTACAAGGAATCTCTGGACCCACCTCACAGATCTCGCCTATTGTTGGGGGAGTTGTTCTTAGCACCTTTTCAAATCGGCTTTGTTCTTAGCACCTTTTCAGATGGACTTTGTTCTTAGCACCTTTTCAGATATAGCTTGAGAACCAGCCCCTCCCCCTCCACCCAATGGTGTTATACTAAGATCATGAATCTCAAAGCTCCTACAGAAACCAGTACCCATGCTAGGGTACTTCTTACTGTGTGATTTCTGACAGAAGCCTACGCCATGCTCTCAGATGAGTTTTTCTCCTCATCTAAGTTCCATTCTTCATATTCTTACTAAACTCTTCAGCTCAGTTTCAAACTAGCTAGCCAGAAATGCTTTTCTGTTTGTATTGAAGCCACAATTCCTAGTTTGGCCTGAGTCAAGATCCCTAAGAAATTAAAGCTACTCCTGAGGCTGCCCAGGGTGCTAGAGCGATCTGGAGCTCTGACCCCTCATCATCGACACCACTGCAAAACCAGAGCAAAAGTGTTCTCCTTTAGAGTGTCTTCTTTCACTTAGCACAATGTACTTAAGATGTGTCCACATTGTTCTAGGAGTCAATACTGTGTTCCTTTTTGACTGCTTGTCTAGATATGATTTAGCTTATTATCATTACCAGATGGCTTCTTGTAGTTTGCAGTTTTTACGAGTAAAATGTCCGTAAATACCAGAATACAGTTTCTTTTTAGTAACAAAAGATATTTTTTTCATTCGATTAATTATCTATAAATGGGATTGAGGGATTAAATAGTACACACACACACACATAAAAATAAAACTTTTAAAGTGAAACAAGCCAGTTGCCATAAAAATGAGTGGTTTACAAACATCAGTGAGCTCAAGGGTCAAGTATTCTAGGAATTTACTGAGTCTCCCATCTACTCCTCTATGAATTACTAAGAAACAAGGGTCAAATTCTCCAAGTAACTGCAGATTTTCTCTACTTTTCCTTTTGGGTCAGTCAGAATGTCCTTCACAGGTTTCAAAGAACAGAAGCAATATGTATGCCCAAGTAGTGTGGCTATGCCTTCTGATGAACTGCTCTTTTGTCATTATGCCATGCCCTCATTCATATATATATATATATATATATATATATGCTATCCAAGCTTCCCTTTACTTTACTTAGCTGCTTCAGCTTCGGCTGAGGTCTGTCTTTATCTGTCTCTTCAATGTTAGCATTTTCACATTTAAAGTGAGTAGTCTGTAGATAGCATAAAGTCTTTTCTTGACTACTGTCTTTAACACTTATCTTTTTAATTAGCAGCCTCAGGCTGCTCCCCGGTAAAGTCATCCAAGGATTTGAATTACAACGTCTTCCTGGTTGTTGTCTGTTTGCTTCACTTGTTCTTCATTTATTTTTTTCTTATTTTCTTTCTTCTTGAATTTAATTAAGAATTTGTGAAAAGCCAAATATAGTGGCTCATCCCTTTAATCGTAGCATGTAGGAGACAGAGACAGGCAGATCTCTTGAGTTTGAGGCCAGCCTAGTCTAAAAGTCAGACAGCCAGAGTTACACAAAGAAACTCTGTCTCAAAAAACAAAACACAAGCCGAGCAGTGGTGGTGCATGCCTTTAATCCCAGCACTTAGGAGACAGAGGCAGGTGGATTTCTGAGTTCAAGGCCACCCTGGTCTACAGAGTGAGTTCCAGGACAGCCAGAGCTACACAGAGCCTCTCTGTCTCGAAAAACAAACAAACAAACAAACAAACAAAAAACCCAAAACCAACCAAACAAAAACACACACAAAAAAACAAAAAATGTAAAAAAAAAAACCCTGTGTTTTTATTTCTACTATTAAATTACTATATGTGCTTATAAAATTTATGATTTCAAAGGTTTATCTGCATTTCTTTTGAATCAAGAGCTTAGAAACCTTAGGGCAGTCCTTTCTCAAGTCTGAGTTCTTTGCTGTTTTCACACAAGGTACTTTCAAAAACCAAATATGTCTTTTAATTTTTTTAAAGTCATTAATCTTTTTGGTTTATTTAGGAGGAAATGGGTTTGTTTTATATACTTCATTTAAAAGTCTTTATACAGTCTTCATATAGTCTACCTCTTACTTTCTTCAGTTGTTTGTGTAGAATCAAGTTTATAACCTAGTTCAAATTTCTTCATGTATCGTTTCCTTCAGGTGAAAAAGACAAAAAAAAAGAAGAAGAAGAAGAAGAAGAAGAAGAAGAAGAAGAAGAAGAAGAAGAAGAAGAAGAAGAAGAAGAAGAAACTTCACGGATGGGCAAACATGAAACAGAGGGAACTTTACAGATGTGCACACATGACACAGAAAGATCCTCACAGATGTGCAGACATGACACAAAGGGAACTTCACAGATGTGCAGATAACACAGAGGAAACTTCACAGATGTGCAGACATGACACAGAAAGATCCTCACAGATGTGCAGACATGACACAAAGGGAACCTCACAGATGTGCAGACATGACACAGAGGGAGCCCCACGAATGTGCAGACATGAATCACAGGGTCAGGAACCATTTCTTCATTAAAGCGAAAGAGAAGACTTACAAGTCTTACACATTCACTTTGTGTTCTCTCACAGATACTAAAAGACATTTCATGCAATAGTTGTTAAAGATTCGACAACCAGATTCCCTTTAATCACCATGGTAACTGAACCTTAATGACTGGGAAACGTTAAATTGAGATGAATTTGGCCTAAAATTACCTCTCTGCATATCTAAGTTTTTCTCAAACGTTTTTGAAATCAGAATTTGTTGTGATCTTGTGTTTTAATTAAATAAGCAATCAAAACAAGGAACAAAACATAAGGGGATGGAGAGATGGCTCAGTGGTTGAGAGCACTTGCTGCTCTTACAGAAGACCCAGGCTTTGATCTCAGGACCCATATGGCGGCTCAAAATCAGATGTAACTTCACTTCCAAGGGATCTGATGCCTCCTTCCAACCTCTGAGAGCACAAGACATCCATAGTACACAAACATGAATGCAGGCCAAACCCTTACATCCAATAAAATAAACAGATGTGAAAGAGTAAAAGCAGCAAGCAACTAGGAACAAATCATACCCGGCTTCTTGGAGAATCGTTGTCTCTCCAAGAATAGCTGCCACATTCAGAGTCTATATCTTGTGGTCCCACTACCCACTCTACTTTGGCCTTGGTTGATATTATTCGGGTCATTTAATTGATTTTCTGGTTTTTTGATTCTTCAGTTACCAAGTGAAGAGTGTTGAAGTTTCTGGCCACAAATGATTCTGTTCACTTTTCTTCTTGATCTATCATGATCTACCTCCGGTGTTTTGAATCTGCTTTACAAAGTGAATACACACTTGGGATTGCCAAGTCTTCTAGTAAGTTATTCTCTTTATCTGAATTGGTTGACATTAGATCTTGGGCTCACAGTGAAGCTAATCTCTGACTTTGTTCATGCTCCAGAGTTTCTCTGTGTGCTTTGGCCAAACTAGTCTCCAGTTGTACCTGGGTTCCATATGGGCTATCTGTGTGTTTGTGTGTGTGTGGTGTGTGTGTGGAGGGGGGTTGTGGTGTGCCCACCCCTGAGGGTATGTGTAGAAGATAAAGGTTGGCATCCATTTGTCTTTTTGAATTGCTCTTCACTTTAGTTTTTGAGACAATGTCTCACTGAACCTGGTGCTCACCATTTGAGCTATAATGGCGGACCAGTGAACCCTGGGTTGGGGTGGGGGAATTCACATGTTTCTACCTCCCCAAAGCTGGGGTTAAGAGGCACATAGCTGTGAGTGGCTTTTTATGTGGATACTGTGGTTTTGAACTAAGATCTCCACACTTGGGTAGCAAACCTCTTTACCCACTTATCCCTCTGCCCAGCCCCTGAAGAAATATTCTTAGCAGTTTTGTTTTTGTTGTTTTGTTTTCTTTTTTAATATTCAACTGTCCCTGACCCCAGGTCTCCTCTGAGAATTCTTCCAAATTCTTTTCTTACTTTAGTCTTCAGAAAAAGACAATTTAAGTGCTACACTAGAGAAATTACCAAAATCTGAGAATAGACAACCCAGAGAAGTTTTAGTGCACTTTTCTTATACATAAGAGCCTAAGAAAACTGGCCTGCTAAGATTTTACAGTACTCTCAGGGGAAGAGGAACAGGGTGAAGGGAACAGAGGCCAGAATAGAGGGAAAGGACACACCATGCAGAGCCTCCCCAATCCACACTCAGCCATCTGGGGCATGCAGGCTAGGATTATTAAATCACCAAACTTGAGATATAATCCAGAGGGATGTGAGAATTCGGAGGGGACAAGGAGGCATTTACTGTTGTGTCCCTTCCTTTCCTTGATGCTTGGTAAATCAAAGAATACCCCTGGGGCTTTGGTTCTGGAAATTAGTGAATATCAAGATTTTTCAGTAAAAAAAAGAAAATTAAAAATTAAATCTTTACTAATTTTTCTTATTCTCTGAATTTCTCTAGCACTGGAGTTTTAATTAAGATATATGTATCTATAGGATATATATGTATGTATATAATATATATGTGTATATAGCATATACATGATATACATGTATATATTATATGTACATTATGTGATATATATGATACATGTTTACATATATGTATATGGTATATTTATAGATGTATACACACGTATAATACATATATACATATATGGATGTATATGACATATGTATGTATGTGATATATACTTATATATATGTATGTATATAACATGTACATATGTATGCATATATGATATACATGTGTGTATCATATGTACATTATGTGATATATGATACATGCATACATACATGCATATGGTCTATATGTGTATAGACATATACACACATATGATAGATACATATACATATATAAATATATATGTGTGCATGATATAGGTACTATATATCATATACATATTATATATATATATATATATATATATATGCCTGCTTATTTCTCTGACTCCAGATTTAGATGGGTTATATTATATAAGGTGGGCCCTAACTGGTCGATTCAGTATGGCTTCTCATGGGAGAAGCCATAGCCTTACGTGAATGAGATGGGTTTGAAACGGTAACAGAGGTGCTAAGGCCCATGACAGAGACTTTGTGTGGCCACTCTGTGTAGAGGAAGCCATGAGGTTCACAGGTTAGGATAATTACTACCTTGTGACAGAAATCTCCTAGGAATAAAGAGGTGAAATCCTGGAGGCTTTGTGCACATTGGCCATGGAATTTTAGACACTGTATGGGAAGAGACAAAGAGTAGCTGGTAATTACATTTGAATAACAAGAAGTACACTAAAGAAGTAAAAACAAAAAAAAAGTTTAAAAGTTCTTATGATATAATAAATAACAACACATCTGTAATTAATAAACAATCAACCCAGAAGTTATCATGGCAGTGTAGGAACTATTGCAAGTGTACAAAGGAGTTTCCTTTTATAGAGACAGAGACAGAGAAGACTGGGTGTGGAGAAATGGGATGAACGGGAGTGACCAATCAGATAATGCTTAACCCCGGGCCTTCCTGTTCTCAGGAAGCTCTGTTAGCTGGGTCAGGCCACTAGAGAGAAATTCAGGACTTGGAGAACAAAGTCTCAACTGAGGTTCATTAACACAGTTTTGTTCTTGCCGATCAGTGGAGACCTAACTGTAAATGGAGTGGGGCGGGGAGGGGCATTTTCTTTGTATCAAATGTAATTACAGGAAAAGATGGAAAAGATTGTCTCAGCCCTATAGCAACTGTCTTTTCCAGAACACAGAATACAGCAGAATAGAGGTTCTTAAACACTACTGTTTGGGGGGAGGAGGGGTCATGGGTTCCAGGTGAAACAGGCCTGAAACAGCCATATGATAAAGAATGAAACTTGTATTGACAAGGGGTGGGTACTGGGGACCAGCCATCATACAGTACCATAACCCTATGATAAAGAGTATCCTTTCTGCAAGTGTGTAAAAGTTATAGCTGTAGTCAATTAAGTCTTCAGCCCAGCCCTAGTTGAAGAGGCATGCGGAAATGACATGTTACATGTTTTTAATTTGTTTAAAGATTTATTTATTTATTTTATGTATTCACCATTGCTCTCTTCAGACACACCAGAAGAGGGCATCAGAACTCATTGCAGATGGTTGTGAGCCACTATGTGGTTGTTGGGAATTGAACTGAGGACCTCTGGAAGAGCAGTCAGTATTCTTAACCACTGAACCATCTCTCCAGTCCATGTCACATGTTTTTAAAACCCAACAGGACCTGAGGGATGGCTTGGTGATAAGAAAGCTCTTCCACCAAGTCTGACTCTGTAACTTTGATTCTCAGAACTCACATCATAGGCGAGAACTTTGTCCATAACATTGTCTTCTGACCTCCACACAAATGCCAGGATGCACATACCACCCCAAAAGAAAACAAAATAAACCTGCCAATGGGGGTTTTAAAGGCTGTTTTCAGATACTTAAGAATGGAATGACAGCTGGCCATGGGCACAGATAACAACAACACTGTAGATAACAGAATGCTCACTGAGCCAGAGCGCCTGGTTCAAACAGCTCTGGAATTCACAAAGGGGAAGCTTGGTGAATACATTTAATCTCTTGATGCTTTTGTTTCCTCACTTGGGAAATAGAGGCAAAGAGATTTTACAGGTTTACTGTGAGACTCACCTCAGTGACTATGTGAGACTCTCCAACATAAATTCAGGAGTATAGCTATTACTTTCAGCATATTATGATTTTATTATATAAACACAGACACACACACAAACACACACAGGGGGCAGGGAGTCAAGATCTGGAAGAATACACTTATAAACATCTGCATTGTTAATTTTTTTCTTTATTTGCTTTTGAACTTTCTTTTTTTTTCTTTAAGTGAGACACATGAAGAAAAATAAATTCTTCTTTTTGAAAGGAAATGAATCATGTGGCCTCTGAGAGAATGGCTGGTGAGCATTAGCTGGCAAGTGGCCTGGAATTGCTTTTGCTCAAGATGTTGGTGGCCCTGAGAGGATCACTCTCTGGTCACAGAAAGTGAAGGGAGAGTCCATTTGCAGTGCAATGAAATTATTCTATGTTCATTAGTGGTTTTCCAATGTTATTTATTTTTATTTATGTATATGGTGCTTTTTTGCATGTATATCTGCATGCTGCATGTCTGCAGGGCCTGCTGAGGCCAGAAGCAGATCTTCTGGAACAGAAGTTGAAGGCTGTGAGCTACTAGGGAAACCCAGGTTGTGTCCTCTTAGCGAAAGGAGCCTTCCCAGCACCCCTCCCCCTTGAGTTTATTATTTAAGTTGTTAAATTTTTTTTTAATTGGAGGGCTGCCTGTGATAATAAGCTAACCAACAATTTAAAGGTCAGGAGATAGCCAATTGAAACTACACTTGGATATTTCTGCTCATGACCAGTTGGCTCCAGTTTTTCTCAAAACTTCCTGACTTGTAGAGTGATAGGCACAATACAACACCATGTGTGAGTGTTAGTGTTGCTTCAGGAAGGACCACAGGAAGTAACTTGCTGGACAGACACAAAAAGAGAAGGGGGAAGTGACAGACACTACAGGAGTGAGGGGAAAGGAGAGGAGAGGGAAGGAGAGAAGGAAAGGGGGAAAGGGGTGGGGAAAGAAGGGGAGGAGAGGAGAGGGGAGGCAAGGAGAGGAGGGGAGGGAAGAAGAGGCGAGGAGAGGAGAGGGAGGATAAAAATCTGGCAGCAGCAGAATCACCAAAACCTGAAGGCGACAATTTAGAAACATACTTTGTCTGGCTCCTTGAGGTCCTTTCTTTGTCTTTCCATTACTTTTCCTTTCCTTTCCTTTCTAAATACTTGGTTTCTATCTGTGACTCTCACGGCCCCTCATATTATCAAACACAGTTTTCCATTTGGTTCCTCATAGTCCCACGTTTACTACCAAAATGTTGTGAATGGCATTATGGAGTCATCGCTGATAACAATTACAAACTCAATAAAGTCTGTGAATAACGTCCAGCAACAGTGAAAATCCCCTGAACAACCAAACAAGTATAAATTCACATTTAGCCTTGTGAAAGTGACAAAGATGTGCTCAGAGACTTCTAGGGTATGTACGGGGTCACACAGATTAGAAAATGAATGCCATTTGTTACAGTTCACTCTGAAGTCTCTTTGATAGGAGGCACTTGAAAATGAATGTCTTCAACCAGACTCTCCCAAGGCTAGCCTCTCCGCCTCCCAGGGTGCTCTGCTGCTCTCCAGCCTGAACATTACTATTGTTTATTTGGCCCCTCCCTAAGTAGACTATGAACTTACTGGAGCTGTTTCCTGCATTCTTAGCACCTGCTCAGTCGCCTGGCCTGTAAGGCACTTAGCAAGCCTGTCGGAGAAGAGTGGCTGCTACCTTGACTTTCCTAAGTCCTTGTCGAGACTTCTCCTTTATAACCAGGCCAGGATCTCATGGAAAAGTTGTTTAGAAAAGTTTATTCAGGATTCAGTTTAGATTCAATAGGTGGATGTCTGCAGAACAAATGAAGGCTAATGAGATTCTGATGAAGATAACAGTTTCAAACTCTCAGTGGAGTTTTCTGGAGGGATGGCTTTGGAGAGAGAATCTTGGGAGATGTGGACTGGCAAGGGGCCTGGAATTGCTTCCGCTCAAGAAGACAATGTTCCTGAGAGGATCACCTTTGGACACAGCAGGTGAAGGGAGAGTCATTTTGTGGGGCAGTGGACTGTGAGAGGCAGCTGGGTACCTGGTTGAACACAGGCCTCAAACTCTGGATACTCTAAAGGGACAGTAGGAGTTCGGCCTTGCTCTTGGGCCCTGGTTCTTTCACTTATCCACAGTCCCTCCCAAAGAAAAGTCTGTGGCCTTAGGTCACGTAGCACAGGTAGCACAGGTAGCCCAGGTAGAGGGTGTGACTGCAGGCGAAGAGCCTCAAGAGATCTCCATATTCATGAGTTACCTAAAAGCCAGAGGGCATAGCCAATGAAGCATTTCTTCTCAGACCCTCCTCCTTACAAAAGATATTTAACCTTAGGCCTGCTTTGTGGACAGAGTGGTGTAGCTTCATCCACTTTCCCTCCATGACAATAAACCTTTTAAAACCGTGGACTTCCTTTTGTCTTTGGGGCCAGCCATGAAGAACTGTAGAGGGGGCCTTCAGCCAATAAGCCACCACCTAATCTCCCACCGGAGGACCTCTCTACGTTCCAGTCACGGAGGCCTGTCAACTCAAGCAAGCTAGCCGAGCCAGCCGAGCCAGCCAAGCAAGTCACCTTGACCAAGAGTCTCATCTACCCTGTGGGGCACCACCAGAGCGTCTCTCTCTCTCTCTGTCTCTGTCTCTGTCTCTGTCTGTCTCCCTCCCTCCCTCCCTCCTCCTCCTCCTCCTCCTCCTCCTCCTCCTCCTCCTCCTC
>NW_021604616.1:48317-52121 GCF_004785775.1 Grammomys surdaster | reverse complement strand
CTCCTCCTCCTTCCCCTCTCTCTCTCTCTCTCTCTCTCTCTCTCTCTCTCTCTCTCTCTCTCTCTCTCTCTCTCTCTCTCTCCTTTCGGCTGCAGGCCAGTCCAGCCCATATGCCCCCATCTCAGTCCTTCTGCAGTAGCTCAGGAACACCTGGGAGTCCAAGGGCTGAGACCAACTGATCTCCCGCCAGCCGCCTTAACCCCAGAGACCTTCGACCCAAGAGCTCCACCCCCGGGGGACCTCAGACTGGGATCTCCCCATGCCTGGAGTGGAACTCAGCGGCTTCCCCTAGCCTGGGGTCCGCCTGGTGCCGCATGGAGTAAACTCAGTCAAAGTCCCGAGCTTCTACATCCCCTGAGTGGCCTGGGGCGGCAGACACACGGGATCCACAACTCAGCCCAACAGGACCCACACCCACGCACGGGCACCACAGCCCCACGTCATTTCATGTTCAATGACATTATTCTATAGTTCATTAATATTTGTAAATGTTATTTATTTTTATTTTATGTGTGTGGGTGTTTTCTCTGAATGAGTTATCTGGCACACTTTCAAAGTGTTTTGTTACAGGGTAAGGGTGGAGGACAGGTCTTATTTGTTTTAAAGATTTTTTTTTTTTTTTTACATAGAAGCTTTTTAGTTTATTTGTTCCTCTCAGAAATCTGCACATCACAGCAGAACATCAAGTCACCGAAGATCTACTCCTTTGGCTTTTTACCAGCACCAACATTGGCCTTTGCAGTCCCCCTGACCTTCTTCATCCTGTTCTTGCGTTCCTTTCGCTGTTTTCGGGAAGTCTTTTTCTTCTCATAAAGGCCATGTCTTGCAAGCCTGTGTTTAGGCTCATTCTTCTTTGCATAATCTAAAGAGTCATAGATCATGCCAAAGCCAGTTGTCTTGCCACCACCAAAGTGTGTTCTGAATCCGAATACAAAGATGACGTCTGGTGTGGTTTTGTACATTTTGGCCAGCTTTTCCCGGATTTCTGTCTTTGGTACTGTTGCCTTCCCAGGATGAAGGACATCAATGACCATCTGTTTCCTCTGAAGCAGACGGTTTGTCATGAACTTCCTGGTCCGGATGGTTACCGTGTCATTCATGATGGCTACGGTGCCGGGGCTGTAGAGGAGGAAAAGAGCTAAAGATGTTTTTTAATGATGCCCAGTGGTATGGTTACAATTACTGTAGTTCGACAAACAAATCCATGGGCAATCAGGAATTGGGACGTTACAGGCTGACAAGAATAACACTGTGGGAAGAAAAGCTGTTCCTGGAATCAAGGACCCAATATGTCTTCTCCCTGAGATTCTGTCTGTTCTCATCCTGGAGTTCATCTTGCCTGAGCCAGTTTTCTGTTTCCCCACAGATTGGACAGAGAGGGTCCCTTTGAAAGAAATAGCCCAGGTTTCTCTTGCTTTCTGTTCCTCTTGATCAGTCTACAGTTGTTCATGTTGACCACAAGAGGGCAGCAGATTACAGCAAAATTAGAGGTCCTTAAACTGGCGTGGACACAATATGCTTGAAACAACCAGTAACAAAGTCTCATGTCCTAGCTCATTTCCTACACTGAGTTATTGTTCCCAAATATAGATCATACTGTCGTTATGTACATTATTTCTAAGTTATTAGAGGATTTCCCTCAGAAGCAGAACAATAGTGCCTGGAAACACAGTTTTGTTTTATTGTCTTTTAAAAAACATTTTCGTTCTTTTTCGTTTTTTAGTGAAAATCATATTGCATTGAACTCACAAATAAAAATGTTACACTGCATGGATTAGAATGGTCATTCTGAAGCCACAGGGCTTTCTTTTGGGTTTTACACATTCACTATCAATCATAAAGAAAAGAAAAATACAAACAATACTTCGGAGTTGAAACTAGAAAACTAACTAGCTTTCTGTTCTTTTTCACATGTCCTGTGTCCTTTTGCTTACTTCCCATCATGCCCTGTCACCTAAGAGCACCCTTTTGGGGTTGCCATTGTAAATGTTACACTAAGGTCACACTTAAACCTATTTCCATAAATGCGTATCAGTGTTATATGCTGGAATGTTACATACGAGAGAAAACAAGCATGTTGTGTGACCTCCTGTAATATTACTCATTCTGAGTTCATCCATCTTCCTGAAAAATTCTGATCTCATTCTTCTCTAGAGATGAATAATATTCCATTGTTTATATGTACGAGGTTTTCTTTGTTCGTCCATTTGTTGACAGACATCTAAGTTGGTAATTGCTATAGTAACTAGAGCAGGGTTCTACTTGGATGTGCAAATGTCTCTGTGTAGGATATGGAGTGGAATCGCTGGGTCATATGGTAGGTGTTGTAGTCATTGTTGTATTGCTGTGAAGAGACTCCATAACCACAGCAACTCTTACAAAGGGGCTTGGGACAGTTTCAGAGATTCAGTCCAGTGTCCTGATGGTGGGAACATGGCAGCGAGCAGGCAGATGTGGTGCTGGCTTGCCCTTTTGAGACCTCAAAGCCCAGCCTCAGTGACACACTTCCCCCAAACAAGGCCACACCTCTTAATCCTTTCAAAGAGTGTGAAAGATCAAGCATTTAAATCTGTGAGTATATGGGGGCTGTTCTCATTCAAACCACCATAGTAGTTTTAGACTTAAGTTTTTGAAGAACCTCCACTCTGATTTCCATGATGGCTGCATTAATCTGAACTCCCATCAGCAGGGAATAAAGGTTCTTTCTCCACGTCTTCTCCAACATCCGTTGTCTTGACGGTAGCCATTCTGACAAGGGTGGTATCTCAACGTAGCTTTAGAATACAAAAGCAAACAAAAAGGACTAGGGATGTTGAACACTTTGTTAAATGGTTGCCGCCCACTTTGTTTTTCTTTGAAAAATGTCTGCTCTGTTCGTTAGTCGATTTGCTGATTGGCAGTCTTATCACTTGGTATTTAATTTCTGCAGTGTTTGGATGCTCTGGCTATTAGTCCCTTGAGTGAAGCATATAGAGATTTTCTCCCTTCCCATGGGCTCTCCCTGCATGATGCTGGCAGCATCTTTTACTGTGCAGAAATGTCTTGCTTCCATGTAGATCCATCTGCTGATACTTAGGCTAGTTCTCACTCTACGCAGGAAATTCTTGCCTTTGCCAGTATCTTGGAGACTATTTCTTAGGTTTTTATCTGATAGTTTTAGCACTTCAAAGTTTAAAAAAAATGTTTTATTGGGTATTTATTTATTTTACATCCTTAACTGCAGGTTCCCTTCCCTCCTCTCCTCCAAGTCTCTCCCTCTCTTGTCATCTCCTCACCCCCATGTCCACTTCTCCAAGGACTTTGGTCCATTTTGCATTGATTTCTTTATACAAAGTAAGAGTTACTAATCTAATTTCATTCTGCAGGTGAATATCCAATTTTGCAAGCATGTTTTATTGAAGGGGCTTTTTTTTTTCTAGTGCATGCTTTTGACTCCTTTGTCAAAAATTAGGTGACCACACTTTGTCTGTTTATTTCCAGGTCTTGTATTCTGTCCCATTAGTCTTCCTTTCTGTTTTTATGCCAGTTCCAGACTGGTTTTGTCACTATAGCTCTGTAGTATAGTTAGAGGTCAGGTATTACAATACGACTAGCTATGATTTTACTCCGTTTCTCCATATCTGATAAGTCTAGTTTATCCACAGTGTACTTTAGCTTCAATATTTCTTTGGTTACTTTTGGTTTGTAGCTAAATATGAGAGTGGGGTATTGAAGTCCCATCCCTAATATTGTATCAAGATATATGTGACATCTTGTTTTATGAAATTAGGCACTCTGATTGTCAGTGCATAAATGTTTACAATT
>NW_021604616.1:38298-48307 GCF_004785775.1 Grammomys surdaster | reverse complement strand
TTATGAAATTAGGCACTCTGATTGTCAGTGCATAAATGTTTACAATTTTCACATGATCTAGGTGAATTGCTCCATTTATGCTATGCAGTATACCCTTTTACCACCTCTAACTAGCTTTGGCTTGGTGTCTACTTTATCTGACATAATGAGTCTCATGCCTATTTGTAAATGTAAATGTCACTTTTATTTCCTCCATTGAAGTGATGAGATGAGAGTCGTACCCAAGCTGTGCAAACAGCTTGGGCTAAGCCCAGATTGCTTCTCTCTATCCCAAGGCCTAGGCCTGGAAACTTCTACAATCTTATTTTCTGCAAGCCTGGACCTTGAAAGCTTCAGCTTCCAGCCTCCATCTGCTAACCTAGGCCTAGAATGTTTCATCCTCTGAGACTTACTGCTGAATAAAGACAGTCTTTCTACTTCTTTCTGAATTCTAGCCAGCTGGTTCAACTCAGCTGTTCTGGCTCAAACTCCTCTTCAAGCTAACTGAGCAGCAATGAACTTAACTGCTCTGCTTTGAACAGAACTGAGCACAATGACACTCAACTGAACTGCACCAAACTGAATCGATTCAATTGAACTACCTGTCCCTGCACTTCGCTTAAGTAGCCTCTCTTTCCTGTCTGTTCTTGTGAGTGTTTGATGTAACCCATCTCTAACTCATTCTGTCAAACCTTCCTCTGATTCTTCACTCTGTCTTCCCCTCAATTAGACGTTATTATTTGTGATTCAAGATATGGACTCCAGCGAGAGGGATTAAAGGTGTGTGGCATGTCTACATTCCAGACAGATCTTATCTTTGGATGAGATCCTTTGCCAAAGCTGCCATGTTATCTGATTAAATTTCTTCCCACCTGCCTATGGTTTCCATTTGCTTGGTAAATTATTTTCCATCCTTTTGATATTGAACTTTTGGAATCATTACTTGCTAAAAGTATTCTTGCTGGAGGCTTCCATTTCTCTTGGACCAAAGAATACTGAGTATCAGATTTCTAGCTTTAATGAGATAAGAAAGCAAGACAAGGCCTTCAGGTGCATCAAGATAAGACAACACCGTGTGTCTAGATATCTGATTTTTATATGACCATGTCTGTAGCCACAGTGGCCCCTACTAAGTGCAAGGTGAAAAATCAGGTGCAATTGCCTAGGATCCCCTAAAAGACTTGGGGCTTTGGCTACAGCGGTTGTAATGTATAGCTCAGGAAATTTTACTTTTTTTGTCTTGCACAGTCAGTGTAAGACTGTGAGTCAATATTTCTGTGGTCTGAGAGGTTAGTTCTAACCTGTGGTTCTAAGTACAGCTCTGCCCCCACCCTGAACAGACATTAATGGGTTTCATAGTATTGTGTCCCCAACAGATTCACAGAATTCAAGGAATGGTCTGGGATTTACACCACCTTGGTACTTTATGGTTAGGCTTGAACATTGGTCAAATTGGCAGATAGGCAAGGCAGGATAGCCTCAGCAATCACATCTTGCCAATCAGCATCAAGATTTACCAGCTCCAAAGCTAACATAATACACATATCACCTAATGTGTCACCAAAACCAAAACAAACAAATAGAAAAGGGCAAAGTTAAAATTAAAATACAAACCCACTCCAGATGTGCAAAACAGACAAAACACACAAAGAATATGATCCAAACACCCACCCACAACTCATCTCCAGCCAACAAGCTCCACTATAATGGAATTCAAAAGCTACAGAGGTAGCTGAAATGCCTGAGGAAAAAAATTTAGTCTTCCTTTTAAAAAAATTAACAATCATATATAAAATAAAGATATTCAAATTAAGAGAACCCATCTAAGCCTTTGATGAGACAATCTCTAAAGTGAAGGAAACAGTAAGTTGGAGGTAAAAGTCCAAAGTATGGAGTAAATATTAAGCAAGGAGATTCAAACAACCAAACAGAGATATTTAAGATGAAGGAGATTGCCAATCAAATAGAAAATCACAGTATGTAGCATTGTTAACAGGCAAGGTTACATAGAAAAACTACCTTGGAGAATAACTAACAAAGTGGAGACAAAATAAAGACAGGCATACATAAGGAAGCTTTAAGGAGCTAGAGTGCCATTTCTAAAAGTTTGGGATGCATTCACAAGGCAAAACTTGTGAATTTGCAATATAAAAAGAACGGTGATCACAACAGATGAAATCTACAGAATATGTAATGGAAAGTATAGCAGAAAACTACCCAACAGAGAGAATGAGTTAGACGTACATCATGAAATGCCGTAAACTCCAAATAGCATGAGCAGAGAGGAAAGTTTTCACAGCAAGTCACAGTGGGCATGTAGTCAGAAGCAATATTAAGAGGAGCATGAGAGAGGCAGGGACTCAAACACAAAGGCAGAAATGTCAGACAAGCATGCAATGAAGCAATGAGATATTTCAAGCTCTGAGGATAAATAGCTGTGAACTGTGAATTCCACTCCCAGTAAAATAAAGCAGTTTAGAGCAAGCACAATCACACTACAGAACATTCTTAATGAACTGTTCCATGGTTGGGGAGAGCAGAAGAAGCTGCATACTTAGGAAAGGAACAGAGGATACCCGAGGAAAATACAACCACATTTAATACAACAAGCAAATTTCCAAAAACTAATATGAGAGAAGGAGAATTATCCATAAACAAGCAAATCAAAAGACCCATAATAACCTTAAGTGTAAACGGCTTCAATCACCACAGAAAACAACACAGATTAATTGATTGGATTAAAAACCAGGAACGAACAATATGCTGCCTCTAATCAATGCATTAAAAGTATTCTTAGCCTTTTGGCTGGGGCAGACACCTAGCTGAGATGTTCCCAAGAAGATACCACATCCTGAGACATCCTAGAAGAACCACTGCACTCAGAACAGCAGGTAAGAATCCTTTCCCACTACCCTATGCCCCAGAGATACAACTGGGAGCCTGAGGAGCTCAGGACCCATCAGCCACCCAAACCCTGCACCTCTGGAATACCACTTCCTTTCTGTCCCTCAATTGGTCCTTTTGGCTGGGGCAGACACCTAGCTGGTCTGCTCCTGTGATGACACCATATCCTGAGCCATTCTAGAGGAACCACTCCACTCAGAGCAGCGAACACCTAGCTGGTCTGCTCCCATGAAGACAAAATATCCTGAGCCATCCTAGAGGAACCACTGCACTCAGAGCAGCAGGATTTCAGGATCTCAGAGGAAGCCTGAGTCCCAGGAGTTCTTCCACCCAGGAGCTCAGGATCACAGGATCACAGAGACATCTGGATTCTGAGGAGTTCTGACACAAGCAAGATAACTGCAGAGACAGGCTCTAGTCAGACACAGTGAGTGAAGGTATAATTAGAGATAACCAGATGGCAAGAGGGAAGCACAATAACATAAGCAACAGAATCCGAGGTTACATGTCATCATAAGAATCCAGTTCTCCCACCATAGGAAGACCTGGACACCCCATCACAATGGAAAAGCAAGATTCAGATTTAAAATCACTTCTTATGATGATGATAGAGGACTTTAAAAATGACATAAATAACTCCCTTAAAGAAATATAGGAAAGCACAGGTAAACAGGTAGAAGCCCTTAAAGAGGAAACACAAAATACTGTTAAAGAACTGCAAGAAAACACAACCAAACAGGTGAAGGAGTTAAACAAAACCATCAAGGATCTAAATATGGAAGTACAAACAATAAAGAAGTCTCAAAGGGAGACTATTTTGGAGATAGAAAACCTAGGAAAGAGATCAGGAGGCATAGACGCACAAATCACCAACAGAATACAAGAGATAGAAGAGAGACCCTCATGTGCAGAAGATACATGGAAAACATTGACACAAGTGTCAAATAAAATGAAAAATGCAAAAATCTCCTAACCCAAAACATCCAGAAAATCAAGGACACAATGAGAAGACCAAACCTAAGGATAATAGATATAGATGAAAGTGAAAATTCCCAACTTAAAAGGCCAGTAAATATCTTCAACAAAATTATAGAGGAAAACATCCCTAACCTATGGGAAGAGATGTCCATGAACATACAAGAAGCCTACAGAACTCTAAATAGACTAGAACAGAAAAGAAATACCTCCCATCAGATAATAATCAAAACATCAAATGCACAAAACAAAGAAAAAATACTAAAAGCAGTAAGGAAAAAGTAAAGTAACATATAAAGGCAGACTTATAAGGACTACACCAGACTTCTCACCAGAGACTATAAAAGCCAGAAGATCCTGATCTGATATCGTACAGACCCTAAGAGAACCCAAATGCCAGCCCAGATTACTATACCCAGCAAAACTCTCAATCACTATAGATGGAGAAACCAAGATATTCCACGACAAAACCAAATTTACACAATATCTTCCCACAAATCCAGCACTTCAGAGGATAATTGATGGAAAACTCTAACACAAAGAAAGAAACTGCAACCAAGAAAAAGCATGGAAGTAAACTTCCAACAGCCTCCAAAGAAGATAGCTACACAAACATAATTCCACGTCTAATAACAAAAATAACAGGAAGCAACAATCATTTTTCCTTAATATCTCTTAACATCAATGGACTCAATTCTCCAATAAAAAGACGTACACTATCAGACTGGATATATAAACAGAACCCAGAATTTGCTCCAACAGGAAACACACCTCAGTGAGAAAGACAGACACTACCTCAGAGTAAAAGAATGGAAAACAATTTTCTAAGCAAATAGTCCCAAGAAACAAGCTGGAGTAGCCATTCTAATATCAAATAAAATCGACTTTCAACCAAAAGTAATCAAAAAAGACAAGGAAAGACACTTCATACACATCAAAGGAAAAAAATCTACCAAGATAAACTCTCAATTCTGAACATCTATCCTCCAAATGCAAGGGCACTCACATACATAAAAGAAACTTTACTAAAGCTCAAAGCACACATTGCACCTCACACAATAATAGTGGGGGATTTCAACACCCCACTCTCAGCAATGGACAGATCATGGAACCAGAAACTAAACAGAGACACAATGAAATTAACAGAAGTTATGAACCAAATGGGTTTAATAGATATCTGTAGAACATTACATCCTAAAACAAAAGAATATATCTTTTTCTCAGCACCCTGGGGTACCTTCTCCAAAATAGACCATATAATTGGTCACAAAACAGACCTCAACAGATACAAAAAGATTGAAATAATCCCTTGCATCCTATCAGATCACCACGGACTAAGGCTGGTCTTTAATAATGGCAAAACAATGAAAAGCCCACATACATGTGGAAACTGAACAACACTCTAGTCAATAATAACTTGGTCAAGGAAGAAATAAAGAAAGAAGTTAAAGACTTTTTAGAACTTAATGAAAATGAAGGCTGATCATACCAAAATTTATGGAACACAATAAAAGTAGTGCTAAGAGGAAAACTCATAGCTCTAAGTGCCTACAAAAAGAAACTGGAGAGAGCATATACTAACAACTTGACAGAATACCTGAGAGCTCTAGAACAAAAATAAGCAAATACACCCAAAAGGAGTAGAGAGCAGGAAATAATCAAACTCAGGGATGAAATCAACCAAGTAGCAACAGAAAGAACTATACAAAATATCAACAAAATCAGGAGCTGGTTCTTTGAGAAAATCAACAAGATAGATTTAGCCAGACTAATCAGAGGGCACAGAAATAGTATCCAAATTAATAAAATCAGAACTGAAAATGGAGACATGAAACTGAGGAAATTAAAAAAAATCATCAGATCCTACTACAAAGGCCTATACTCAACAAAACTGGAAAATCTGGATGAAATGGACAATTTTCTAGACAGATACCAAGTACCAAAGTTAAATCAGGAGCAAATAAACCATCTAAACAGTCCCATAACCTCTAAAGAAATAGCAGCAGTCATTAAAAGTTTCCCCACCAAAAAAAGTTCAAGACCAGATGGTTTTAGTGCAGAATTTTATCAGACCTTCAAGGAAGATCTAATACCAATTCTCTTCAAACTATTCAACACAATAGAAACAGAAGGAACACTACCCAGTTTGTTCTATGAAGTTACAATCACATTCATACCTAAACCTCACAAAGACCCAACAAAGAAAGAGAACTTCAGACCAATGTCCCTTATGAATATCGATAAAAAATACTCAATAAAATTCTCACGAACCGAATCCAAGAACACATCAAAACAACCATCCATCATGATCAAGTAGGCTTTATCCAAGGAATGCAGGGATTGGAAATCCGTCAATGTAATCCACTATATAAACAAACTCAAAGAAAAAAACCCACATGATCATCTCACTAGATGTTGAGAAAGCATTTGGCAAAATTCAACATCCTTTCATGTTAGAAGTCTTGGAAAAATCAGGAATTCAAGGCCCATACCTAAACATAGTAAAAGCAATATATAGCAAACCAGTAGCCAACATCAAACTAAATGGATAGAAACGTGAAACAATCCTGCTAAGATCAGGGACTAGACAAGGCTGCCCACTCTCTCCCTACCTATTCAATATAGTACTGGAAGTCCTAGCCAGAGCAGTTAGACAACAAAAGAAAGTCAAAGGGATACAAATAGGAAAGGAAGAAGTCAAAATATCACTATTTGCAGATGATATGATAATATACTTAAGTAACCCCAAAACTTCTACCAAAGAACTCCTGAAGCTGATAAAAATTAAAAATAAAAAATAAAAACAACTTCAGGAAAGTGGCCGGAAAATCAACTCAAACAAATCAGTAGGCTTCCTCTACTCGAAAAATAAACAGGCTGAGAAAGAAATTAGGGAAATCACACCCTCCACAATAGTCACAAATTATATAAAATACCTTGGTGTGAATCTAACCAAGCAAGTGAAAGATCTGTATGACAAGAACTTCAAGTCTCTGAAGAAAGAAACCAAAGAAGATCTCAGAAGATGGAAAAAGCTCCCATGCTCATGGATTGGCAGAATTAATATAGTAAAAATGGCCATCTTGCCAAAAGCAATTTACAGATTCAATGCATCCCCATTAAAATCCCAACTCAATTCTTCACAGACTTAGAAAGAGAAATTCTCAAATTCATTTGGAATAACAAAAACTATTTTTTTCGCTAGGATAGTGAAAACTATTCTCAAAAATAAAAGAACTTCTGGAGGAATCACCATCCCTGACCTCAAGTCATACTATAGTGATAAAAACTGCATGCTATTGGTACAGAGACAGGCAGGAAGATCAATGGAATAGAATTGAAGACCCAGAAATGAACCCACACACCTATGGTCACTTGATCTTTGACAAAGGAGCTAAAACTGTCCAGTGGAAAAAGGACAGCATTTTCAACAAATGGGTGCTGGTTCAACTGGAGGACAACATGTAGAAGAATGAAAATCGATCCATTCTTATCTCCTTGTACAAAGCTCAAGTCCAAGTGGATAAAGGACCTCCACATAAAACCAGATACACTGAAACTCATAGAAGAGAAGGTGGGGAAGAGCCTTGAATACTTAGGCACAGGGGAAAAGTTCCTGAACATAACACCAATGGCATATGCTCTCTAAGATCAAGAATTGACAAATGGGACTTCATAAAATTGCAAAGTTTCTGTAATGCAAAGGACACTGTCAATAGGACAAAACGACAACCAACAAATTGGAAAAAGATCTTTACCAATCCTACATCTGATAGAGGGCTAATATCCAATATATACAAAGAACTCAACAAATTAGACTCCAGACAACCAAATAACCCTATTTTAAAACATGGGGTATAGAGCTAAACAAAGAATTCTCAACTGAGGAAACTCGAATGGCTGAGAGGCACCTAAAGAAATATTCAGCATCCTTAGTCATCAGGGAAATGCAAATCAAAACAATCCTGAGATTCCACCTCACACCAGTCAGAATGGCTAAGATTAAAAACTCAGGTGATAGTAGATGCTGGCGAGGATGTGGAGAAAGAGGAACACTCCTCCATTGCTGGTGGGATTGCAAGATGGTGCAAGCACTCTGGAAATCAGTCTGGAGGTTCCTCAGAAAATTGGACATGGCATTACCTGAGGACCCAGCTATAACACTCCTGGGCATATACCTAGAAGGTACTCCAACATATAACAAGGACATATGCTCCACTATGTTCATAGCAGCCTTATTTACAATAGCCAGAAGCTGGAAAGAACCCAGATGTCCTTCAACAAAGGAATGGATACAAAAAATGTGGTACATTTACACAATGGAGTAACTCAGCTACTAAAAACAAGGAATTCAAGAAGTTCTTAGATAAATGGATGGAACTAGAAAATATCATCCTGAGTGAGGTAACCCAATCACAAAAGAACGAATATTGTATTCACTCACTGATAGTTGGATATTAGCCCAGAAGCTTGAAATGCCCAAAATTCAATTCACAGACCACATGAAGCTCATGAAGAAGAAACACCAAGTGTGGGTGCTTCAGTCCTTCTTAGAAGGACTAACAAAATTCTCAAGGTAGAAAATATGGAGACAAAGTGTGAGACAGAAACTGAAGGAGGGGCTGTCTGGAGACCATTCCACCTGAGTATCCATCCCATGTGTAGTCACCAAAGGTAGACGATGATGTGGATGTCAGGAAGTGCATGCTGACGAGAGCCTGATATAGCTGTGTCCTTAGAGGTCGGCCAGAGTCTGACATATTCAGAGGTGGATGCTCACAGCTAACCATTGAACTGATCAAGGGGTTCCCAATGGAGGAGTTAGAGAGAAGACTGAAGGAGCTGAAAGGGTTTGGGGCCCCAGGAGGAGAGCAATACCAACCAACCAGAGCTCCCAGGGTCTAAAACACCAGCCTGGGAGCACATAGGGAGGGACCTATGACTCCAGCTGTATATGTAGGTTAGGATGGTCTTGTCGGGCATAGGTAAAAGAGGAGCTCCTTGGTCCCATGAAGGCTGGACACTTAGTGTGGGGGAATTCGAGTGTGAGGAGGTGGGAGTTAGGGAGGAGTTGGGGGCTCATCCTCATAGAAGCAGGAGGAGGGGGGATGGGATAGGGGGTTCCTGGGCTGAGGGCAGGGAATCGGGTAAGGGGATAACATCTGAAATGTAAATAAAATATCCAATAAATGTAAATATATATATATATATATATACACACACACACACACATTTATATGTATATTTGTGTGCAAGGGGGGTCATTCCTGGGCATACCCTTGAAAAGCAAATGACAATCTGATATAGTTGGTTCTCCATTTTACTTCACGGTTCCTGGATTCCTGGACATCCTCACCAACTAAATCTTCCTCAAGTTTCTTACCACACAAACCTTGTTCAGTGCCCAGAAGTAACAACAAAATTTCTGGTAACATTTTTCTCAAGTCATAGTGCAGAACTTCAAAGTCACTAATCTGTCTCCATGTGACCTGGGAAAGGCATTTCCATTATCTTACAGTGACATTCAGGGGATGCCTGAAAGTGAGGGTTCGTTATGAATCACCTCATTCTCATTCTTAGGACTTTGGGTGATTAATTATGACATACAAGATGATATTCTCCACATTTTACTGAAAACTATTACGATGTAAACTTCCAAACATCCCAAAGATGTGTCCAAAAGACTAGCCATTACCCAAATCCTAACGTCATCTTGGATTTCAAGTAACAGCAAAGCCTTCCAGCCTGATCACCTCATGATAGATTCATTTCTAAGCAGGAATATTATCTTATAGCAATGGTATGTCTCTCAGCAATAAAGACTTCTTGAGACCATCCTAAAGAACCAGATCATGCTTTAACACAGACCGCTTAATTGCAAATGTACGTCTTTACCTGTAACCCCATTCCCTCCTCTATTTAAACCTAAAGTCCATGTATATTGCAAACTTGATGATGTTTAACAATTTTATCTGTATCTGTGCAAAACACCACCATATCAATTAAATCTACTTTCTCTGGAGAAAGAAAAAGAGAGAGAGGAAGGAGAGAAAGAGGGGGAGAGAGAGGAAAGAGGAGAGAGGGGAGAAGAGAGAGGAAGAAAGGGGAGAGGAGAGAGGGAGAGGGAGGGAGGGAATGGGAGAGAGAGAGA
>NW_021604616.1:24968-37898 GCF_004785775.1 Grammomys surdaster | reverse complement strand
GAGAGAGAGAGAGAAAGAGAGAGAGAGAGAGAGAGAGAGAGAGAGAGAGAGAGAGAGAGAGAGAGAGAGAATCTAAATAAATTGTTCTTATATTTGGAGTACATATGAATCTTATGAATCTACTCATTTCTTTACTGGACATCTTAAATTCAATAACTCAGTATTCCCCAACTGGAGATTCTGTCTCCTTCACATTTTCTGTACTTACTCCTCTGGTAGGTCACCTCGGATAGAATATTAGGAGTTGTTCTGGAATTTTCAAGGCTGTTTTGAAGTAGAAGGGCTTAGGAAACAGCCCCAGGCAGTAGAGCCTCGTATGGAATCTATAGGAGTCAACAAAGATGACTCAGAAGGCTACTAGGAAAGCCACACAAGAACATTCAACCTCACTCAGGCTTGTCTTGTCACTGTGGACATGGAGCATCATGTGGCAGCAGATGTGAAAATCTCTAAATCGCTCCTTGCTTGCATCACCCCTGCAGATTCTGAGCATGCATCTACATGTATCTTTGCACATTAAGAACATATAGGAAGAAGGCAAGCAGCACAACATCAGTCCTGATACCCCTTCTCTTGTTCATTCCTCACCTTTAGATAGACTATTTGAACACTGCATACTCAAAATAACACATATACCGTCATTCAACATACGTCACCTCTCTAAATGTACATATAAAAGCTCTTCATATAATCACCCCTTACATAACCCAGAGCTTACCACAGGAACAGGCAGACCTCCCAGCTACTGTTTCCATATCCAAGTCTATGCCTGGATGGCATCTATTCTTCTTCCCCAAATAACCAATAACCTATGAGCTCAAATATGCAGTTGAACACCACTCATGTATCTAATATTCCATCACACTATTCAGAATATAAGCTGCTTCTGGATTCCTATCTGTATAGGAATCCTGTAGCATACCAGGTTGCTCTACATTTCTTTCCACATGAATCTGCCTTGATGCACATGTGTTCTGTGATGTATGTGAGATTTTTCCATAGGTAACAGATGGTGGACTTCATGGAACATGGCAAGTGAATAATAAACCAGATTTTGGTTCACATAAGTGCTTTTACCACAGTAATAACTTCTGGCTCCCCCCAAGATAGTAGGGTTCTTTCTAACTTGCTTCCTGGTTTGTGTCTGTTCTGCTTTCCTATAAAATTGAAAAGTTAGGAGGGATGCCCACCATGTTAAGAAACTACTTAGACCCTATTCCTGCTGCTGAGACCACTAACTGCTAGCATTTTGGTTAGCAAGTGAGGTTAGCATATGTCAGCAGAATACTTTCATACCGAGTTGTTAATGGTTTTCTCTTCAGGTGGGCCATCTTGGTAGATATTCACATGGAATAATTCGTTCCTTTGTGAGCCCACGTTAAGGGGTCTGTCTACTCATATCATTTGCCCAAATCTCTCATCTCCGTTCTTCTAAGGTTCTGATTATCCAGGTAAATCAATGCAGGCCATCCATGCAAACCCATACCTAAAAACATCTCTAGTTAAGTGTGCACTGAAAGGTACCAGGCTACCCTAAATTCTGTTTGCTGAAAGAGTTTTCACTAGCCATGGTCCATCACAGTTATCTCTAGTATGATGTATAGATCTATAATGTAACAAATGCTGTAAGAGGTATGTGTGTGTGCATATCCAAACGCCAGGCTTGACTTTATTTTATTTCTCATCAAGTCATTATGAACATCCAAAGAGATTGCCAACGCAAGTGACAAAGGATGAGAGAAAAGGCAGACACAAGTTGAAGGGCCTTGCCTTTAGAATTAAGAGCTCTGTTTCAAGATGCCCAGAGTTCCACATCTCCTAAGACTTTACTTAAATGGAACATTTATGTGCTGAAACACATCTATCTACCAAAGTGACTTAGGTACCTGATACTTCTTGATAAATATATTGTTTTTATCTTACATTGCTTTGGTATTTTTATATGGCATAAATGGTATATATTTTTATATAGTATTTTCCTCATCATTTTATCTTTCAAGATAATATAAAATTATTTCTGGAAATTTGCTGTTCATTGAGTTCTCAATGAAATGATTAATTTACATATACCAATATTAACATAAGCCATGCTTAAATGATATTATTTAATAACAAGTATTGTTTTTGTCATTGTATTTATTTTTAAAAACACTTGTATAATTAGTACTAATCAGATGGCAAGGTCAGACCTTAGGCTCAGCTCATCCGACCCTATAGACTATATCATATAAAGTATTAAATGCAAGTTTGCGATGCCTCACATAGGATAATTCTTGAAGAGTGAAAGCTTAGAATCACTGTAGGCCTTTATTTTCTTATCTTAACAAAGAATGATTCAGAAGATCCATTTTCTCCTTTAAAAAATCACATCTGTTTTCTGTATCTTAGACAGAAGTTGTCTTGACACGGATTATAAAGCATTTACTGGAAATTTGCTTCCAATTCTGGCTATAGACTTAGAACAGGCTTGGCATCTGATATTTAAGCATATAGCTTTTTAACTGTAGTAAATCCACTGCTTGAGAATAGTTTTCTAAGAAGCAGTATGGTTTTTAAGTGCTCTATTTTCCAATAAATTTTGTTTTTTAAGGCATGTTTTATTAGATATTGATAAACACAGATTTGCATGAACTCACTAAAATATAGTTTTGATGTAAGTTGGGAATCCTGAATCCACCTGGGCCAATTGCCAGTTTGTAAGGTTTAGCTATTATCGTGGCCTGAATACACGTTCCTCTCCTATTCCTATGTTGACAACACATAGCAAGTGAGATAATATTAAGAGGCTAGGTTTTGAGATGACAAGGTGACACATAACAATAGAAGACGGAGGCGTTCCTTTGCTCTTCCCACCGTGCAAAGACACAGAAAGCCTATCTATGAAGAGCAGCTCTCATCACAACTAAACCTGTGATTGTCCCCTCAGCCTCCAGAACAGAGCATTAAATTCTGTTACCTGTAAGGTACCAAGCTGGCTTTGGTGGGAAAGGCATGCTTGATGAAATCAAGTTCCTATGTCCTTGGCTGTCAGCCTGGGGCCTGGCAGAGTTAGCATGGCATTTGGGTTGATGACAGGAAACTGGTGAAAAAGAATGACGTCACTTTGTCCCAGAGAACTCGAAAATTAAACCCAAGGTAATTTTACTCATTGGAGAGAGTTGGGGGAATCTTTATAAAGAAAAAATACATTAGGGAATCACCAAATTCTGCCTGCTTGCATCAAAGGCCACCCAGGATGCTACAACAAAACTGTCTCTTTTCTTTTCTCTGGAGTCACGTTTAAACAGAAATGTATTTTTTTTAACAGTACTAGGGTCTGAAAATCTCAGGCTCATGGTGTCAGCAGAGCCAGTGACTGCTGAGGCTATACTGGGTTTCACCACTGGATCTCCATGCCTTCCCTTGGCCTCCAGGAAAGCAGATATTTTTGTAAGGTCATTTAATCCCCTCCTGAAGGCTCCTCTTAACACATGAATACTGGCTATTAATTTGCAATGTGGAAATTTGAGGGAATGTGTTTGAAAGACTTGAAATAGTTGGGTGACACACCCGTGCTCAAGTCAAGATAACTCTGAGGGAAAAGCTGCCACTCGAGAAAGTAGAGTGTAGTAAGACAAAAAAGATAATAATTATCAAAACAAGCAGTGGAACCCAGACACATTCATAGTGTCTAAACTTACCTTACAAACTAATTCAGGAAGGTGAGACCCATCCCCAAGAAACAAGCAAGTCAACTGGCTCCAACTCAGGTGGCATACATGTGGTAATTTGCACAGAAGGATTTCTAAGAGCAGTTGCTACCATTATCTTTAATGAAAGAGAATACAGTGTGCTACCCTAAGAATGAAGCAATAAAACACTAGGCAAAATTCGAGAACTGCAGCTGGGCACAGTGGTGCTTGAACTCAGAGGCTTGGGAGACTGAGACCAGCCAGAACTGTAGAGAAAGACTGTCCCATCAACAACATAAAAGAAAGAAATAAAAAAGCTGGAAGTGAAGATTTATAATCTCTGATATTAAATATTTTTGATGGATTAGTCAAGTGGAGGCCACCGAGAAAATAATAAGTCAAATTACACGTAGCCATTGGAAGCAATCTAACATTAAGGTGAGAGAAGGCAGAACAGAGAACTATAGTTTCAGATAACTGTTAGACGACCTATAACTTTAGTTTCATATTGGTGAAGCTTTAGAAACCAAGGGGGGAATAGTGGGGCAGAAGAATGATGAAAAATATCTGACCTATGCAACACTAAGGATTTCTGAATTTCTAGAAATTGGGCTCTAAGAATTATGTTATTATGTAAGCTACACAGTAGGATTTGAGTATGAGCCTGTATTCCTCTTTACTCCACTAAGACATCTTAATGATAGATACTTACTAAATGATAAGTAAAACAAAATAAAAATAAGGCTTCTAGTGAAACAGCAAAGTTTTGCTAGACCCAGTCATAAAGGCTCATGGGACGAGGTCTAACTCTTGAAACGGAGTCAAAATGTGATAGTGCTTGTTTCATTTTGGTTTTCTATCATTTGGTCCATGGGCCTATATCAGCAGCTTGCTAGTATGGATGTTTAAATGTAATTTAAATAAAAATTACAGTTTTTGAGCCAAAATCAACAGCATATGCTCAGGACATTATTGTACACGTTTTCCTTGTCACAGCAATTCTTATTTCGTATTTCATAAAAATTTGCGATTCAGATCTCTTCTTCAAGAGCATCAAATCAATAAGACTACTAGTATTTTCTCATCATCACATGTCACACAGTTCATACTCACTGCTGTGTTCTGTGATAGACAAAAGTTGGTTGTATGAGTACCATGTGCCATTGTGTGCAATATATATTGTTGGGAGCCGACTCTTAGCCGAAAGTGGCTATCATCTTTACAGCCATCTCGAGCCATATACCCTGACAAGAGACTTGTTTCAACAGCCTGCAATAGCTGAGCCCACTCTGATAAACATCTTGTTACACTGTTTAGTGCCCCCAGCTGCCAGGTGCTCCTGGTATCCATGGCTACAAGGCACGTGACGTAGTGGCTTCAGTTGAGATTGTCCACGAGGGCAAGTCACGTGGTAAAGGGTATAAATACCCAGGATTTCCCTTCTATAGGAGAGTAGAGGAGTAGAGGAGTCGAAGAGGTAGAGGTAGAAAGTAAGAGGTAGTAAGTAGTAGGAAAATAAAGAAGACTTGAAGAGACTCCACCGGACTCTGGCTTGTATCTATCTTTTGCGTCTCTCGCCCCTTTTTTCCCCTTCCTCCGTCCCCACTTTCTCTCTTGCTAGACCCTGACCTGCCGACCGGAACAACAGAACCGGCCGGCCTTTACAAAGTAACAGAACCTGACGGCCATTACAAAAAAAACGACAGCTACAATATATGAAAAATATTTCTACCCTGAGGGGTTATCCAAAGACCAAGAACTCAGAATTCATTATACAGACATTTAAATTTTGAGGCAGGGTACCACCTAGAGTGAAATGCTCTAGCTCCCCTGAGAGCAAACCAAGACATGTGGACTTTATTCAAAGAATGAGACTAGAAGAAGTGCATCATGAGAAAAACTATTGGTCACTGTGGTCATGCTGATCTACAAACATGTAGAAATACCACCAGGGGGAGCCCGTGTGACCCGGGACACTGCCTAAAAGGGGAAAGTTCATTCTTGGACAACAAACCAAGTTGAGCTCCAATATAAATCAAAGTCAACAAAATTTGTGAAGCTTCTAATAGCACATGCAGCATTTAAAAAGAAACTCATTACCGAAAAATAGCTAAAAAAAAAAAAAGACCCTCTCATATCTGTATAATCCTGAATTTGGAACTCATGCATGCCATGGGGTAAATGACAGTAAGTGCAGTCTACCCTCTGAGATAGAGATTAATAATGTTCAAACACACGGTGTCTCTTATTCCCAAAGGAGAAACTAATCACTTGCCTGTCAGATACATTTTAGAAAGCTTCTTTATACTATACGATCTTCTAAAAACAAATTCAAACACCCACAAAAAGTAGCATGGGTGCTTTGGATGGCAGCATGCATGCATATTTACAGGACACAGCAGATGTGCAAGCATGTCTTACACGTGCCCCAGATTCTTACACTCCTTTGTGACCTCTTTAAAACTAAGCTTCCTAGAAGTGCAAGGAGAGTTATGGCTTTTTTTTTTTTTTTAATCTTACTGTCTTTAGGCAACTCACACAGGCTGTTTTCCAAAGAAATACTTTCATGATGATTATCCTAGTAACCATTTGGTAATCGGTTTCCAGGACACTTGCAGCTGCTCAAATCATCAACACAAAAGGATGAAATAGGAATATAAGCCAAAGATGAAGTACATTCTTCAAGTGTGCTTAAAGCAACTATGAGTAAGCTTGTCCCATAAGTAAGCCTTCACACTGTATACTATGGGGATTTTGAAATTATAATTTGGAGGATATGTAATTTATTTTTTCCTGTTTGGAAAAAAAAAGCAAAGCCAAGTTGTTGATCGCTGCTGATGGCCACTCTGGGGAAACGAGAACGAAGTCAATAAAATCCAGCCATTGGTAGCCAAACCATTTCTCAGTCCTGGTGGTGATTTTCAAAAGGTAAGATGACACCCATAGGAAGTAGCTTTTCAAACAATTAATAAATTGTTAAATTCTATGATGATAACAATGATAATATAGCAATAATAGTGCAAAGATATAATATAAAATGAACATTAGACTACATGCATTTACTGTTCATTTACTTAGTAATATATTCCACTTTTAAAAAGGCTGTCTGCAACAAGTTTCTGTTTCTTAACACCTTTGAGTACTTTTGGGAAAGACTAAAATGGGTATAAGACAGCAGGTAGAAAATATGAGTTTAAAGGTTACCTTTATTTAACTAGAGGTTTTGTTTTTTGTTTTTGTTTCCCCAGAAAGTTTTTAAGTTGTCGACCCTGGTTTTGTTTTAGATTGCTAGAATGGAAACCTGAGAAGTTTAAAATTATCAAGATAGAAGGCAATGGCAAGCAACTTCTCGCCAGAGGAATCCGTGGAGCTCTGCTACGAGAACGTGAATGGATCCTGCATTAAAAGCTCCTATTCACCCTGGCCTCGAGCCATCCTCTATGCGGTCCTCGGCTTGGGATCCCTGCTGGCAGTGTTCGGAAACTTACTGGTCATCATTGCCATCCTCCACTTTAAACAGCTACACACACCTACGAACTTTCTCGTGGCCTCCCTGGCCTGTGCTGACTTCTTGGTGGGGGTAACAGTGATGCCCTTCAGCACAGTGCGCTCTGTGGAGAGCTGCTGGTACTTTGGGGAGAGTTACTGTAAGTTCCACACGTGTTTCGACACCTCCTTCTGTTTTGCGTCTCTGTTTCATTTATGCTGCATCTCCATTGACAGGTACATTGCGGTTACAGACCCACTGACCTATCCGACCAAGTTCACCATATCGGTTTCTGGACTGTGCATCGCCCTTTCTTGGTTCTTTTCTGTCACCTATAGCTTTTCCATCTTTTACACAGGAGCCAATGAGGAAGGGATTGAGGAGTTAGTGGTTGCTCTGACCTGTGTGGGAGGCTGCCAGGCGCCACTGAATCAAAACTGGGTTTTACTTTGTTTCCTTTTGTTCTTTCTGCCCACCGTGGTCATGGTGTTTCTATATGGCCAGATATTTTTGGTGGCAAAGCACCAGGCTAGGAAGATAGAGGATGCAGCCAACCCAGCTCAGGCCTCCTCTGAGAGCTACAAGGAAAGAGTAGCCAGAAGAGAGAGGAAGGCTGCCAAAACCCTTGGGATTGCCATGGCTGCGTTTCTCGTGTCTTGGCTGCCATACATTATTGATGCCGTGATTGATGCTTACATGAACTTCATAACTCCTCCGTACGTCTATGAGATATTAGTATGGTGTGTTTACTACAATTCAGCTATGAACCCCTTGATATATGCCTTCTTCTATCCTTGGTTTCGCAAGGCAATAAAACTGATTGTGAGTGGCAAAGTCTTCAGGGCTGATTCATCAACGACTAATCTATTCTCTGAAGAGGCAGGTGCAGGTTAAAACAGTCACTGCAGAGACTTGAAATCTGACTAGGGTTTAAGGTCGGGGTGAAACTAAATCCTCTGATCTAGGGCAGACCCATAATCATTCACCCACCAGATCTGTTGTTCAAAGGCTGCTCTGAAGCATGTTCTTAGTGTGTGTGTGTGTACATCTTAGGGCTGAGTGACATTTAACCTGAATCTGTTCATTCTTTCCAATGTGTTGTGTTCCTCAATGTTTTTGCTTTGCTCTGAAATTTCTACTCATTTTTTTCACGTAATTTGAAGGATTGTAGTTCCCACATGGTCACTTTTCTCCCATGATGAATGTTCAGATATTGACAATAACTTAAAGAAAACAAAGCTCTCACAAACATGGAATTAAGATGCAGGGGACAAAGTCTTCTTCAAAGCATATCTTGCATGAGAAGCAAATATAATTACAAATTATTTAAACATTCATTTTTAACCTTAAGGAACTTTACAGTGCACAAGCATTCAGAAATTCTGGGTGACTGAACAGCGTCTGAAACATCCAAAGGCTCATGTCTCTGGAATCTGGGAATCCCTTCCCTTCTCACGTCACAGATATAAGTTCACATAAAACACGTGTGCTTATCCTGCCACACAGCATGGATTTTAGAGAACATGTTTGATTACTGAAGGATTTGCATGTGAATAAAACATGATCTGTCTATTTTATTGGGGGTGGTTTCTTTGTCTTGTTTGTTTGTTTTTTGTGACAGTGTCTCCTTATGGAGACTGGGATGGCCTGGCATTTGCTATTTAGACCAGGCTAGCCTTGAACTCAAAGAGATCTGCCTGTGTCTTACCTACTTGGTTAAAATTTGAAGTAAAATGTGAATTTTATATTTTAAAGTTTAATTCAAATGAGTATGTTTTTAACATTTCAGGTCTTTCTTTGAACCAAAGGGAATCAAACAGGAAACCCAAGAGTGGTTTTAACACAACAGAATCTCAAACAGATATTTACTGCAGGAATGGGTCCCACACTCTAGTTCACTATACATTTCTCAATCAACAAGAGTTTTAATTCATTTTGATTAAACTATGTGCTGTGTGTTTCAAGATACAGTGTGACCTAAAAACATCTATTGAGAAGGACATCCTTCTCCTCACTTTCTGGAATAAAATTTCTTTGTATAGGTAGCTGACCACACACAGGACTCTGTAACAAGCTGATGTGACAAGTGACATTGTTCCATGTAGACAGTCCCATAAATGTTCCATAGAATTCCTGCTGCAGTCTTTATACATGAGCCAGTCCGGATACACTTCACAGAAAAGCTAAGCCATATGACATTTGGTGCTGATACATTTTAAGTAGAGCTGAGTGTTTAGCATGAAGAGGCTAAAGCCAGAGACGGGGACATGAAGCTTCCCAGCAGAGCACCTGGTTGTGGTTCAGAAAACAACCACAGGCCAAGGCTCTGCTGCTCATCTTTCCAGAGATTGCTGTTATGCTCCTGTGCTGTGGTCTCACTCCTGAAGAAGCAGCTGTGTCCACCAGCCTGTGAGTCAGATATGTCTGTATACCATTATGTTCTTCCCTTCAGCTGCAAATGTAAACTTTGTACTAACCCTTGTAGTAATAGAGAAAGGACCTGAAGCAATGAAAAGCACATACTATCCTATTCATTTTAGGTTTGTTTTTTCCTCTCTCTGTAGAGCACTTTCTTAGAGAAACATACTACTGTGAGGGCTCTGGGAGAGGGTCCTGAGGTCTACAGGAGTAGGATGGCTTCCCTGCTGCCATGGAGCCTTCATGTTCCACATAGCTCTGAATCCCCTTCTTTGTTCCCCCTACCTCACCCCCACCCCTGGTCCAGGAGGTCACATAGCTCAGTAGCCAGGTTCAACTTCCTTTCTTCTTTTAAGTTCATGTCCAGCAGCACCAGGAACTCCTCCTTAAGTAAGTGAGGCACTCCCAGCACCATGGCCCAGGCCAATGATGTACCCTCACCATAATAGCCCCTATTCCTTTAAATTGCCTTTGCCCACCCCCACCCCCATTGAATGAGCTGTCTCACTTATGGTGCCTCCTGGTGCTCACAATCATCTGAGGTCTCTTTCGCTCCCCTGCTGTCTTGCCATGTTTCCCACCTCAGGATCCTCCAGCATGATCGCTATGGGAGGGGAGCCAATGTCTGAACAGCAGACTACAAAAGTAATACATCCTAACCAGATTCAAGTTCTATGGAAGATTCAGATCTGTGGACGAGGGATGTAAGCTCTGCTCTCTGATGCTCCCTGTTATCTCAGACACGGGACTGAACTTGGGCTTTGAACCTAGTGATCTGTAGCTCTTGACTTACTTGCTTTGTACATAAAAGATTCCATACTATCATAAAAATAATGAATCCACTTTTACCTTGGCATAGCTATTGAAATACTATGCTTCTCATATAGAGAGATTATTATCAAATTACAAGCTTAATTTTATTGATTAAATATGAGTCTGTTTCAAAGTATTTCACAATAGCTTTTGTTCACATGTGTTTTCTCATGTTGATACTTCAATTGACAACTAAATTATATAAAGCTCTGTGTGTTTTTAAATAGTAATTAAAAGAAGTGCTCAGACATATCATGTGAAATATCAGCAATCAGACAATTTCCATCCAATACTTTAGTGGTAAGGCTATCAGTAGTTCACCAATAACAAAATATAGACACAGTACTAGTGGATTGAGGACATAGAACAGTGATAGATCTTGCCTAGTGTGTGTGAGGCCACAATTCTCATTCCTAGCAGAGCTACGGATGAATGAATGAATGAATGAATGAATGAATGATAATCATTCACACCTAGTCCTCTAAGAACTATCCATGAGACCAAGCATTGCTGCAGTAGAGGTTTGCATTTGTAACAGAAGCCACACTAAATGTGCCCTTGGCTGGGTGTCAAGGCCTCTTTTCTTTCCCCCATCAAGAGACCCCATGTTTGTTTTTATTTCTCTACTGCCTTTGACTCAGTCTTACTTTCACACTTTTGGAGGTCAGCCCTAAGGAATCACATTTCACATACATTTGTATAAAAAAAAATACAGAAAAATGCTGGAAATACTAATGTAAACATTAATTTATTTCAAAACAGGCATTAAAGGCAATATTCACTGCCCCTCATTATCCTGAAAATTGGCGCCATTAATAACATTTTCATTTATTGTTAAAATTGATATATGTTCAAAATAAATGTTATTTTGGCATTAATGTACCATAATGGTAACATGATATCAATGTATATATCATGTAGTACTTTTGTTTAAAAATAGGTTACATCTACTTATTTAATGAAAGTCTCCAATAAAACACGATGGAATTGACAGTGCTTGTTTCAGGCATTAACCTTGTGGACTGTTCCTATTCTAGGGTGCTGCGCTTTTCCTTCATCCTCCATTTTCCTGTTTCTTCCCCTTTTTATGTTTTTGTGTCTCTGTATGTGTCTGTCTGTCTGTCTGTCTGTCAGTCTGTGTGGATGCATGCCATCCTGTGGAGGTAAAAAATGTCATTGGATCTCTTGGAGCAAGGGTTACAAGAGATTGTGAACTGCCTCATGTATGCATTGGAAACTGGCCTCAGGTCCTTTGAAAGAGCAGTAAGCACCCTTATTGCTGAGGTACCTCCTCTGTTGTCATTTGCTGTCCTGTTAAAAGTTGTTATAATTCTTAAGCCATAGAGTGAAGTAGTTTTCACTTTTAGGTAGAAACAGTTCTGCCTTTTATAAATCACCATACTGGATGTTTACAGACTATACTAAATTGCTACAACTTTTTCTGTGTGGTAAAATCATGTCTGTGCTATTTGAATATTTTGAATATTGCCTTGCCATTTTTAAACCTCTAAAGATAGTTTGTTTGTTTTTTCCGAGACAAGGTTTCTCTGTGTAGCCTTGGCTGTCCTGGAACTCACTTTGTAGACCAGGCTGGCCTCGAACTCAGAAATCCGCCTGCCTCTGCCTCCCAAGTGCTGGGATTAAAGGTGTGTGGCACCACTGTCTGCTAAAGATAGTTTTAAAGCAAACAAGTTGCCAAGTTTTAAATTTTCACCCATGTAATTATGTTCCATAATCTTTCCCTCTTAAATCTTACAGCACTGTTCATTTAGTTTTGTAAAATGTCTAATGATTAATAGCTGAAGAGAACCTAGCATTAGTTTGTGTCTCCTTACATTAACTGAGAACATAAAGGCCAATATCTTAGAGACTGACTATAAGAACTGTATATGGCAAGTTTGATTTGATGAAAAAAAATTTTTTTTCTCTAAACAGGCTGTGCACAAGACAAGGGTCCAGAGAGAGCTCCAGAGGCTAGAAGGCCTGTGTATGAAATGCTAAAAACCCTCTACATCCTCCTCAGCCTTCACTTAGATGAAGTCCATTGCCAATTGTGTGGGTAAGCTCTCCTCTGGAAAATTCATGTAAAAATGGAATATTCTCAATGAGGCACTGACTGCAAAGCAAAATAGATGTAGGGACTCTGAAGACAAAGAACTGATGAACCACTGTAGCTAATGTGTGCAAGAAAAATATCACTGAGACTGAAGACAAAGACCCGATGAACCACTGTAGCTAACGTGTACAAGAAAAAAATACCACTAAGCTGTTTCATTCAAGAGATTTTAATACATGTTCAATAAAACCAGTCCACAAACATGTCTTGCATACAGTATCAAGTCCAAGTCTCAACAAGAAGATCAGAAATCCAAATGTAAAGAAAAAAGAAAATGCAATGACAAAATAAAATGATGCTTGTATGAACAGCTTGCAGTAAATTAATTTTATGCAGATCTTCAGAATTAATATTTTGTTTTTCTTATTGTAATATTAATTTAAGACTAATTGAGAAACATAGTTTAGAGAGATTTTACATACTAA